>NC_142567.1:10566428-10871785 GCF_041283825.1 Pyrus communis
AAGATCAAAATGACAGTACACTATAGGAATCATACAGATAGCATCAATTTTCAGCTCAACCATATGAATATATTCTATAGTGAGTTATATAAAAAAGTCTTCCCAGAAATTCATTTCATCATTTTAGCTCCAAGGAAAAGGCCATATCTAAGTCCTAGATTCTACCGATGTAAACTACCGACTCATCCATCCAATCTTTGTCTACTGTTTCTTGCCCGTCCAGCGTTCCATGTCATCAAGCATCCGATGTCTCGAAGATGTTTGTAATTTCTTCCTATAGAATTAATAGGACGGTCTTTACCCCCGTTATTCAACTTACTTTTCAGCCTGCACTGACATCTGCATTTCTTCCAGATAATATACAAAAATTAGTAAAGGTATTTCTGAATTTGATATTTCATCGCAGTTGGCAGAAATGCGCCGGATAGAAGGCGGGCATTGGATATGGTCCCGAATCATCGCCACTCCGACAAGCTTATGCACAGCAAGTTACTGGACTGCTTTGGCATCGTGAAAGAACGGCATAACTCAACACATGATATGTACAGATCACACATCATATGTACAGACTATAATATCGACGTCCTTGTAACATACACAAGTAACAAAGTCTCACAAGCCAATGTAAAGCATAATTTACACTTACCAATATAACAATATCCATTGTCCAAAGCCATATAAGTCAATATTAGGCCAATAAATCCAACAGCTTTTGGACATTTCTTTCAAGTGGTGTGGGGAATATCTTGTGTGGAAGTGATTTTGGACATTTCTTTCAAGTGGTGTGGGGAATATTTTGTGTGGAAGTGACTTGACTCTCTGTATTTTGGTCTCACTCAATCTTATGCTGGTCTCACCTCTACAAGACAGCTACAATATGCGATATCCTGGATATTAGGTCAATAAAAGGATCACGCATCGTAATTCTTTGTCCACTTCCCTCAGTCTTCTGTCCTTCAATTAGATTAGAAACAAAACTTCGAAAGGTAATATAATTCCTTTCTCTCTTTTTTATAGGATTAAGTCATTTCAGTTTCTCTCAGTCATCACGTGATAAAAAATTTATGGTTAGTTATATACCTTTAACAGAGAGAATAAATATATGTAATTCTAATGAATTAATTTTAGCATTTGATATCAAATTTAAGGGTAAGTGATCATGCAGTTCTTGCTCATTTAGCGGAAAGCAACTTACATGTAACCTTTCACCGCCACATGGCAACCTAATCCACTAAAATTATTGCATATGTTGGAAATCTTACACATGTTATTGTTTTATTCAAGTCAGACGCTTTAGTGACAGTGAACCAGTTTCATGTAAGTTGTTCTCTATTTAGCAACCGTGAGAACATTTATGTACATAGGCTATGCCCAGCTTGAAAACACAAAGTAATATGCTCCTTAGCCACAATACCTAATGTCCGTTTGAACTACTTTAGTAGGAAGCATTTATACTCAAAAGTGTTTAACTAGATGTGCTTTATATGAGAAACATATCTAAATTTTCATTAAAGATCAAGTTTTAAACATAATCAGAAGCTCTTCTAGTTGTCATAAAAAGCTTTTATCTTTTTTTCCTTCCAAGAGTAGTTATGAAGACCTTGGACGAAATAAAGTGTGATCAATCATGGACATGATTTTTGTGGAAACGAAATATGGAAAGGGAAATGATAAATGACTTTTCCCCTCTTATGCACCAGAGTATGTTGTTTCTGTTAAATTTATTCAATCTAATGATAACAAATAAAAAGATACTGTGAGACTAAAAAATGTATGTAAAAATAAGCTCTCAATAGTGAAAACACTCTCAAATAGTATTATAGTAAAACCCTTGTGTAGTTATAATGTTAGGACCTAACCATATTATTATTATAAATGTAAAGAGGTTACTACTTAATAGTTATCCTTCATAAAAATTATATGGCTACAAAGGACTACATTAGTAGTGAAGTATGACAATTTTCAAGATATAACATTGGAAAAGGAGACACAACTTATCTCTAAAAGCATACAAAAAGTTTCATACAAAGAAAGTGTAAGCATGCTTGAGAAGTTTGAAACCTTGTGGCTTTGTTTGGGCTTGAAAGTGACATTGCAGGGAAATCAATCTTTGTGCCCGATTTTGCACCATCAACCCATTTAATTGAGGTAGCTGGATGAATTAATATTTTTTCTGGATATTACTACTAATCTTAATTATTGTAGTAATTATCTCGAAGAGCAACGCCAATCCTGAGTTTTCAAATGCCCGGTGCGAAATTTCAAATGATGCCTTTTGTAGATTGATTAATACACTTTTTTTTTTTACAAATTAATTAATTTTATTAACAATGATAAAATATCAAGATTAGAAAATAATATATATGGACTGAAAAAGGATAACAGCCGAAGGGGAGAAAACCTATGCAATCTAGAGAGAACAACTGAATATATAAATGATGCCAAAATTAAAAATAAAAATAAAATAAATTGGAGAGCTATAGATTGAGAGATGAATACCTTCTAAGATTCAAAACTCTAGAATTGTACAAAAGATATAAGCATTTGTGCATATTATGTTTTGTTTAAATGTTGAATTTATGAGTTTATCTGTTCTTATGTTATTGTTTGTAATGAATGGCTAATATTAGAACTAGCTCATAGACTATATAAATGACACGCGCATGCGAGTTGAGTCATATTGTAGGCATGTGTGGGTTTGCAACGGTCATCTTGCTCATTTTTATTTGCTGATTAATCGAATCCAAGAAGAGCAATGCACTCCATCTTCTCTCTTGATTGATCAGCTAAATCAATTCCTCGTTCATTTTCAGTTTTCAATTTCTAAAATCAAAGTCTAATTCGAAAACAAAACACTAATGCCTTTTGGCGGCAACACGGCTGCAAAAATCAAGATGACAAGGTTTTGAGTTTGGATGTTAATTTGATGATTCGTGAAAATTTTTTGGTGTTGAATCACTAATAAGATGAAGAAAGAAAGTTTAAATTTAAATTATTTTAGAAAAGATGCATTGCTTATATACTAATTTTATTGAAAAAGGGAAGACTGTTCATTTGCAAATTTCTTTTAAGTTTATATATATACATATGTGATAGGATCAAGTGACAAATATTTTTACAAATACTTTTACACTTTTTTTAAGCCTTATGATTACATGACATCCAATGGTTCTTATTTATTCATTAAATGACATGGATGTTTATATGGATTTTAACTAATATTAAAGATAAAATAAAACTGAAAAAAGAAAAACATAAAATCTGGAAAATTAAAACTAAAATTAAAAAAGGAAGAAACCCTAGTTGTATGCAGTCCTTGTTACATAAAATAAGATACATTGCGTACTAGCTTGAAAAGCTGGTACGAAGAATAATAAGATACACTGGAATGGAGTAGTAGGGTTTATGCTGTTCATCACATCACTTCTGTGCAAATGGAGTATTCTCTCTGGACTCAGCAAATTGAAAATGCGATAATCCCATTTTGCAGGTTCATATTTTCACCTTTGAATTCTACATAGTCAAATTTGTAGAACTAGATTTTGGTTTCGCAAGTCCATAATTTGTAGAACTAGATTTATTTGCACCTAAATGATTTGATTTAATTATTTTTTTAATATTATTGATATCAAGATTGGCTTGGGTGTACTGTTGTTGCTGCTCGACGGCATTGTTTAGGGTTTCTTTGATTCGGAATTCCATTTAATTAATAATAATAATAATAAAGGGGGCTGTTTTGTTACACAAATATATATTAGTTAAAATCCACATAAGCATCCATGTCATTTAATGAATAAATAAGAACCATTGGATGTAATGTAATCAAAAGGCTTAAAAAGAATGTGAAAATATTTGTAAAAATATTTGTCCCTTGATCCTATCCCCATATATATATATATATATGACTAAAAATAATTGGGAAACAATTTAGTACTCGTAAAAAAAATAAAAAAAATAAAAAAATTGCTCACGTTTATCAAATAATTTAAAAAATAAAAAAATTAAAGACATTACGAGTGATTAAACATGCAAACTCATAAATAATAAATGCAACAAATACCACCACTACTAAAGAACCTTGAAAATTGATCAAACTTACTATTTATATGAATATAACATAAACTCATATAAAAGTACCCTTTTATTTTTTTTGGCCCGAATGGTCGCCCTGCTTGCATTGGGCTTTGCCCAGCCCTGTCGGACACCATGCTGATTAATTGGATTGATTTGGAGTCAACCGAGTTATTGGATTGATTTGAATCTCATATAGAGACCATGCACGCCATGCATTATCCGTTAAGGATTGTATTTGCAGATTTTTTGCACCCTACACAACAAGAACAAGATAAAATTTTAGAATTGGATTGCAGAGATTGGCAATGATCATTCTCCTTATCCAAGGATATTCTAATTATTTGGCCAGAACGGATTACCATGCAAAGATTGGTCGTTTGATCAGAGCCACTGGCTGGTCAGAGATCAAATAGAAAGAAAAACGTGGGATATTGATTGCAATATGCAATTAATTGTAATTGCATTTTAGAGTGACATTGCAATTGACTGCAATTTGCTTTATGATTGCATGGATGCATTTTGGACAAACAACATGGAAATGAAGTCTTCTGAATGTAATAAGAAACATGACCTAGGCACTATCACGTGGTCTTTCAATAGTTCAACTTGAAAATATATGGCATTATCAAGAGGAGCTTTGTTATCTTCTTATCAAGCAAATTCAACTATTTTATTGCTTTAAATACAAGACAATGTGCAACAAGAGGAACCTTTTCAACTTTACAAACAACTCAAAACTCTCAATGCGAAAATCCTCGCTCTACGCAAAACCCTTCTCACAATCCGGAGAAAATATTAATTATCCTAACCTTCTCGTCAACACATTTTCAATTTGGATAAACAACATTGTGTTGACAACCAGTGACATCTTCAATTTGAATTAACAACATTGGAACTATAGAATTAGGAGACTTAGGTATAAGACTTTTATTGGGCTTACATCTATTTAGCACAACTATTTGATTAAGATTACAAGATAGGAAGAAATATTTGATTATCGCTAATTACTTGGTGGTGAAGTAAACCTATAATGATTGGGAATATCTTTCATGTTAGGTCATGGATTCTGCAGGTGCTAAAGATATGTATTAGGGAATTCTTTATGGGCAAGAAACCTAATATACTCACCTATGAATATAAAGCTTAGCTCCCCACTCTTATACACAATATTATAGCAGAAAACCTACCCCATATAGGAGTGCATAAGGCGTGTAGAGAGAGCAGAAGATCTTTGCTTGTTGATGTGTTCGTGATTCATTCTTATGCTTGGATTCAATGGCTTCTCAAGGTTAGTACTTTTAGTGTGCATATTATAGTTGGCTTACATGTGGTATTAGATGACACACCCCGATCTCAATGTCCGTGGGACATCGGAATGGTCACGTGTTGGCCGACACCCAAGGATGACGAAAGCCTTCTATTGAAAACATGAATAAGATAAAAGAATTTAAATATAATTAATATGCAAATGAGGAACGTGTTCAGAGCATACAACTAAACTAAAATACTAAAAGAAATAATATAAAATTGAATGAATAAAAGGATGGGTCCTACACCAAGAGGACTCGAAGATGCCGATGCGGAAGTGCCTTGACACCGGGATTGTATGCCTCGATTCTAAGTCTTGAGGGGGCGCAAAACAAACATGAGTGGGCCAAGTTGATATATATATATATATATATATGTGTGTGTGTGTGTGTGTATAATAAAACAGTTATCAACATACTAACCCCCAAAGTTTTATGAAAACATCAATAGCATAATATGTAATAGGTTTTTCGAAAACCCTAGCATGCGATAAAACCTTTCAAAAACATATCTTGTATAAAGTGTGCTAACTAATGGTATCATAATTGACCCGAAGGCCCCTACATCACCTGACCTGAAGGCCTAATATATAAATCTTCAATCGACCTGAAGGCCCCTACATCACCCGACTCGAAGGCCAATATAATAATCTTCAATCGACCCGGAGGCCCCTACATTGCCCGACCCGAAGGCCAATATAATATCTTCAATCGACCTGGAGGCCCCTACATCACCCGACCCAAAGGCCAATATAATATCATTGCCCGGAGGCAGAACAGTGACCACTAGATATGCATAAAACATTGAATATAGTCTTTCCAAACATAGGTGCGTGTGTGTGTGTATATATATCTCAAAAAAATCTTCATAGTATAAAGTCATCCATCATCTATACTATAAAGAAGTGTGCACAAGCATGTTCAAAATAGTATATCGTCATCCATCAGATATCCTAGAAAGAACATGAGTTCGATAGAAAATATGGTATTCCAAAATATTTTAAGTAAGCATAATATCTCATAAAACGTTATCTAAAACATGATCATTAAATCATGCTCGACCTTGATATTCCCCGAACACCTGGGTAGGGCGTGTCATTAGAGCATAGGTTATATGCATCTAGAAGTCTAAAACCAAGATTATACTTATAAAGTAAATCGTGAAGCATGATTGCTGTTCAAAGTCATCTCTGCCACATATAATCCATGTTCTGTTTTTATACCGTGTTTATACTATATGCTGTTTACAACCCTTGAAGCATATCAAGACTGTCGTGGTATTGAATTGATGATTAAAGGCATGTAAGTATTTTGTATATATATTTATAGGTCAATATATTAATCTGCAGCATGTAGTATTGCAGCTATATATATATATATATATATATATATATATATATATATATATATTATTTCGAGTAGTATTATTATTATAGCTCTGTGTATATGCTATGTAATTGAATCACAAACTCGATTCGGGTTTTCCAAAACAAGGTAGCATATTCTTCCCCTCTTACATAAAGCATGAATATGTTAAATTCCGTTGCAAATATTAAAGACCTATAAAGATGTCAAGATTGAAGTGATATTCTATTTTATTGTATAGCATACAACCATTCAATAGAGTAACCATCCATCTTTTCAATCTTAGATTATAATAACAAATTTGTATTATAGACATTGCCAATTAGGGTTTTCGGTCTACAGATATGAACTTTTAATTATGTATAAAGATTTTGGGGTTAAAGATTAATAAAGTTGCATATTCCATATTTCTCTTTCAGTAGTTAACCCATCTGCCATCAATTCCATTGAACCCTTGTCTGGTAACAACTTTAAGAAGTGGAAAAAAAATTTAGAGATTGTCCTAGGTTTATTGGACATCAATTTTGCTCTAAAAGAAGAAAAACCAGCACCAATGAACAAAAGCTCAAATTCGAGAATCGGGAGAACTCTAATACGTTATGCATGTTGATCATGGAGAAGACCATCATTAAAGCTATTTTTGGTGGAATACCAGCTTCTAAGAATGCCAAAGAATTTCTAGAATCTATGAGTGTAAAGTTTATGGAATCCGAGAAAGCAGAAACCGGAAATCTAATGAGTAAGCTCATAACCATGAAATATGATAGAGTTGGAGGTATAAGGAAGTACATTTTAAGTATGGTGGATGTTGCAACCAAGCTAAACAATCTTAAAATTCCTATAGTAGATTCGTACTTAGTCCATTTGGTCTTTAACTTCCTTCCTTCCAAATATGATCAACTCAAGATTATCTACAATGCTTTGAGGACAAATGGAGTGTGAATGAACTGATTGATGTTTGTGTTCAAGAAGAAGAAATATACAAGAAAGAGAAGGAGACTCACTTTGTGCATCTCACCATTAGTGCTCAGAAACATTGTCTTTTCAAGATGAGCTCTCATACTGCCAATAAAGAGGCTGCAAAGAGAAATGGTTGTTACTTTTGTAACAAATTAGGTCATATAAAGAGAAATTGCAATAGGTATAAGTGTTGGGAAGAGAAAAGGTCCGCTAAAGGTAATTCTAATATGACCTTAGTTTGTTTTGAGTCAAATTTTGTGTCTATTCCTTCCAATACTTGGATTATTGATAGTGGATCTTCTATCTATGTTGCTAATTCCTTGCAGGACTTCATAAGCCAGAAAACACCAAATAAAGACCAAGTTCAAGTCGTTATAGGGAATGGCAAAAGAGTTCAAGTCCATGCAATAAGCACCGTTAGGCGTTATCTAGATTCTAGTTTTTGTTTATAGTTAAATGACGTTGTTTATGTACCTTCCATGAGAAGGAAGTTGATTTCAGTTTCCAAACTTGTCAAGTTGAAGTTTAAAGTTGATATGCATGAATTTGGTTTTTATTTGTTTTTAAATTCTATTCATGTTGGGAATGGTTTGTTAGTTGATGAAATGTTTCAATTAACTCATGGAAAAGAAAAATTAGCTTTTAATGTTGAAACCATAGGTCAAAAACGTCCTCTCATCAGAGATAATTCATCAAGGTTATGGCACGTTTAGTTCATCAAGGTTATGGCACAAATGTCTAGGTCACATGTCTAGAGAAAGAATGCAACGTCTAGTCAAGGAGGAAATTCTTCCTCCATTAGACTTTTCAGATTATGGTGATTGTATTGAGTGCATTAAAGGAAAGATAACTAACTTAAGGAAATTAGGGTCAACTAGGAGTTCTCATCTCTTAGAGATCATCCATACCGACATATGTGGTCCTTTTCCAATCGAAACTCTAGATGGTCATAGGTATTTCATCACTTTCATTGATGATTACTCAAGTCTGTTATCTCTACCTAATCCCAACTAAATCTAGTGCTTTTGAGGTTTTCAAAGTCTTTAAAACTGAACTAGAAAACCAACTTGACCTAAAAATTAAAATGGTTCAATTCGATAAGGGTGGAGAATATTATGGCAAGTATGATGAGCAAGGAAGAGATCCTACACCTTTTGCACGTTGTCTACAAGATTGTGGGATAGATGCTCAGTACACAAACCTTAGGACCCTAGAACATAATGGAGTAGCTGAACGAGGAAATTGGACCTTGAAAGATATGGTGAGAAGCATGATTTGTAACACTAATCTTTCAAGATTTCTATGGGAATATGCGATTAAGATTGCCAACTACATCCTTAAATAGAGTTCCTAGCAAGTCAGTTCCCAAAAGACCTTTTGAGTTGTGGAATAAAAGAAAACCAAGTCTGAATCACTTGCATGTATAAGGATGCAAAGCTGAAGCTCGAGTCTACAATCCAAAGTTATCTAAGTTGTATCCCAAGACAATCAGTTGTTTTTTCATTGGCTATGCAGAAAGATCAAAAGGTTTTCGATTTTATAGTCCTAATCACACCACCAGAGTTGTAGAGATTGGAAAAGCCAAGTTCATTGAGTATGATGATGTTGTTTAAGGAGCAAACAAGAACTTTATTTTTGAAGAAGAAGGAGAAATTGGAACTAAACCAATAATCCCACTATTCTTGAACCAATAATAACCATTCTTTTACTTCTAACCTCTACCACAAGCTGAGCACATTGTTCAGCTAATGAATCAAGAAATTGTACAAGATGAAACACCATATGTGGAAGAAAACGTTGAACTTGCTAACATAGTACAACATGAGACACAAAAGTTAGGAGATCTCAAAGAGAGAAGGCCAACTGCATTACCAGATTTTGTTTACATAAGTGAGATGGACTATAATGTTTCAAAATATGAAGATCCCTTAACATACAAGGAGGTTGTCACTGGCGTAGAGTGAGAAAAGTGGATTGAAGCTATGCAAAGTGAATTAAAGTCCATGGAAAACAATAAAGTGTGGGAGCTAGTTGAACCACTACAAGGAGTTAAACCTATTGGATGTAAGTGGGTGTTTAAAACTAAGAAGGATTCTAAGGGCAACATCGAAAGACACAAGGCGAGATTAGTAGCTAAAGCTTTCACACAACAAGAAGGTGTAAACTACACTGAGACTGTTTCTCTAGTTTCAACAAAAGATGCATTTAGAACTATCATGGCCTTGATAACACACTTTGATCTATATTTGCATCAAATGGACGTTAAAACTGCATTCCTCAGTGGAGATTTGGATGAAGAAATATTCATGAAGCAACACGAAGGTTTTATGGAGGACGGAAAAAAGCACTTAGTGTGTAAGTTGAAGAGGTCAATCTATGGGTTGAAGCAAGCTTCAAGGCAATGGTATTTGAAATTCGATAAGATTGTCACTTTGTATAGTTTCAAGGAAAAAAAATTGATGCATGCATATATGTTAAATTATGTGGGAGCAAGTTTATTTTTCTTGTTTTATATGTTGATGACATACTACTTCCCAGTAATGATAAGGATTTGAAACATGACACCAAAGATTTTTTGTCCAAGAATTTCGAGATAAAGGACCTTGGAGAGGCTTCCTATGTTTTGGGCATTGAAATTCACCGAGATAAAACTCGTGGTTTGTTAGGTCTCTCATAAAAGGCTTATATTAGGAAAGTATTGAAGAGATTTAACATGTTGACAAGTAACGGTGTTGAAGTTCCAATCACTAAGGGAGATAAATTGAGTAACAAAGATTGTCCAAGGAATGATATAGAAAGGGAGGAGATGAAGAACAAGACTTATGCTTCAGTGGTTGGAAGCATTATGTATGCTTAAGTATGTATTCACCCAAACCTAGCATTTTCTGTTAGTGTTCTAGGTAGATACCAATCTAATCCAGGAGTGGCACATTGGAAAGATGTAAAGAAGGTTATGTGTTCTTTACAAAGAACAAAAGATCACATGCTCGTTTCAAGAAGATTGACATGTTAGAATTGGTAGGTTACTTTGATTCCGATTTCGCTGGATATGCAGATGACTTAAATGTCAACTTCCAATTTTGTGTTTATGTTTTGAGGTGGTGCAATAGCTTGGAAAAGTGTCAAACAGAAAACAGTGGTTGTCTCAACAATGCATGCCGAGTTCATGGCATGTTTTGAAGCAACAATGCATGGCATTTGGTTGAGGAATTTTATATCAGGTCTGCAGGTTGTTGATAATATATCAAGACCTATTCAGTTGTATTGTGACAACAAGGGAGCTATTTTCTTTTGCAAAAATAACAAGAGATCTTTAGGACTCAAGCATGTTGACATAAAGTTTTTGAAGGTTAAAAAGAATATGCGCGAATGAGTCACTACTGTTGATTATATCAGTACTGTGGACATGATTGTAGACCCATTAAATAAAGCTATCTTTAATACATGTTTTCTACAACATGTCACAAGCATGGGAGTTCTGTCAAGTCTCGAAGATGCCTTAGAATAGTGGGAGCTTGAGTTATTCTTGTTTGTTAGTTATCTGTTTCAGTTTTGAAAATTTTCTTTTGATTGAGTTTTCATGGATATGCCTTAAAAAATAATATGTTTTGTTTCTACATACTTATTTCATTCTAGTTAGCTAATTTTGCTATATATCAAGATTGACCTTTGGACATAAGGGCTAATTTTAAGCATTAAGGAATATCACTTTGTGATCGTAATGAGGACCATATGTGTAAAGTGTGATATTCACCGTTAAGCTCATTTATCATATATATATGTTTGTCCATGACTTGTTAGTACTTTATGTGAATATTGTTGCTTGTATGTGATTATAGAGGTATGTATACGAGCTAATGATATTTGACACTAAGTTTGAAAAGATATTGTTATCAAATAATCTTCCAAAAGTTGCGCGTATAAGGAAATCGATTCTTGATCCTAAAGAAAGCTTTTGAATAGATATCTTGCCCAAGTGGGAGAATGTAAGACTTTTATTGGGCTTACATCTATTTAGGAGTCCTATTTGATTAAGATTACAAGATAGGATGAAATATTTGATTATCCCGGATTACTTGGTGGTGAAGTAAACCTATAATTATTGGGAATATCTTTCCTGTTAGGTCATGGATTTTGGAGGTGCTAAAGATATGTATTAGGGACTTCTTTATGGGCAAGAAACCTAATATACTCACTTATAAATATAAGGCTTAGGTCCCCACTCTTATACACAATATTCTAGCGTAAAACCTACCCTATATAGGAGTGCAAAAGGTATGTAGAGAGAGAAGAAGATCTTTGCTTGTTGATGTGTTCGTGATTCATTTTTATGCTTGGATTCAATGGCTTCTCAAGGTTAGTACTTTTAGTGTGCATATTATAGTTGACTTACATTAGATGCATCTTCAATTTGGATTAATAACACTCTTCTGGTTGGTTGGTTATCTATCCAAGTCTTGACCATCAAAGAGTTTTTAATTCTTTCACCTAAAGAAGTCACTTCATTAGCTCCCCAGCGAAGTAAAGTGTCATATGATTGGTTACTCCTAGGTACATTTCATATTTTGACATTCAAACTGTTGAGTCACATTTACCATAATGACACTCATCTCTTTTGGATATCTTTGCCCGTAAATCATGATACTAATTCGGTGCACTTATATTCTCACGAATATAGCGGAAGTTGTCGAGCCTGGTGTAGAATATCCTAAGCTTCATAGCGAATTAAGCAACTTTGTCTTTAGGTTCTACAACCTTGATAGGTGTTCATTCCTCGGCCATAATCGCTCAGGTGCAAAAGTCAGGAGCAAATTTGTCACCACCACCACCACATTTATTTTACTCGCTCGATCAAGCTCGGGCGAAAGTTGACACACCCGCATTCACAAGAAAGATTAGCTCAATAGCAATGGCGAAGCCATCTTAAAACCATAGTAGGTTGAGGTCTACCCTGATTATTTTTTCTTGCAATCTCTATTATATGTCTACCATTGATCAATTTTACAATATCACCATTAACTTCAATTTGTTTTCAATCCAACAAATACAAAGCCTATAATTTTCACTTAAAAATATAAGAATATTAGTTGATCATATTCTCTGTTTTTTGCCTATATGCAATTTTTTTCCTTTGCTTGCAAACTGTTATTTTTGTTAGTTTCTTATTATTCTCTATATCATCTATGAAATTAAGAAGAGAAAAAAGTTTTTCTGTGAATAAAACCTTTCAAAATTCTCTTATGCCTTAATGTTTTTACAAATGAACGTATGATCACTCACATTTGAATTTAATAAGAATGTGCAATAAATAGATATGCTTTTAATGTTTTATTCTCCACCCTTAATATGAAATTCACAAGTAGTTGACCGTGTATCCTTGGTCACAAGGAGACCAAAAGAACAAGGCTATGTTTCTATATGTATTATATGCCAATTTCAATTTAAAGTGTGCCCCTCCTAACATGAATTTCTGGCTCCGCCACTGCTTAATAGTTACTCGGTATGCGCACTACGTAAGCTTTATAATTTCTAAGGTCAACATGATTCAACAAGTAGGTGTCTATATTGACGAGGTATTACATACTGACAAACATATTGACATGAACTTTAAAAATATAAAGCATTGTCCTAAACAATTCTAGAAAAATATTTTAGTTTATTTAAGCTTTTATTTATGATATTACAAAAAAAATTTAATTCGACAATTATTAAAGGGTAATTCTATGGAGACCAAATTTTTAGGCTAAATTTTGTAAATCATATAACATGGTGGTTAATGATTGAATTATTACTTAAGTATTTATTAATGTGCTTATTTACTATTGATGACACATCACATGATTTAAAAATTTAATTTACCTAGCATTACTTATTATTAAGTATTCCATTAAGTTTTCTTCTACCATTGGATGATATGATTTGACATGTGGAAAGGAATGGTCCTTGATGGCTGTTGAGCTAAAACATATGTGGAAGGCATTATGGAGATCTTGTGTGCCAATAAGTTTAAGATTTATGGATGGCGAAATTGCTGGAATGTTTTACCAACTAGGGCAAACCAGATGAAACGGAAAATCATCACTTGCTGCGTGTATGTTCTATGATAGGGTGGATGAATTAGTAGAACACATTTTGAGAGACTGCCCGAAGGCTGTTGCAGTTTGGTTTTTGAGCTCGTTGTGCTTTCGAGTGAATGCAGCTAAAAACTGTGGCTAGAAGGATTGGATTGCAAGTCTGGCGAAGTTGTCCAATGAGAGTTTTGATCTTGTACTTGTCCTTGTGAGCATTTAGAAAGATAAGAATGCATTCTTCTAGAATGGCTCTTCCACGCATCCAATGGAAATTCAATATGCAGAAGTTCAAGAAATGGCATGGTAAGACGATAACGACACAACATGTTGTGTAAACTGTAAGAAGTCGGAACTTGGATGGTCAAAATGAATTTTGATGGGGCCTGGGGCTGGGAGGAGCACAGTTGTGTAGGGGGAATGGGTGTCATAATACTAGATGATACGGGAATGTTTATGCCTGCGATGGCGTTGAAAATGGCTGGAATATCATCATCGTTGTAGGCTAAGATGGAAGTAGTAAGAACAGCGGTCATGTTTGCTCGGGAAATGTCAGCAAGTCCAGTGGAATTCGAAGTTGAAGCCCATCTAGTCCTTGTTGTGTTAAATTTGGAGGCAGTGGATGATACTTCTCCGATCGAGAATGTAGTGAATGATGCTCAGTATTTTCTGCGTACACTTCCTCATATTAAGTTCACGTAGGAATGAGTTCGTTTCCATTTAGTTCGATTTTTTGCCAAAATCAAAATCCAAACCGAAGTTACTGTTCGGTTCGGTTTGATTCAATTTTTTTGGTTTAGTTTACTTTAGATTTCAATTTTTTCCAGTTCGATTTTGGTTCGATTCTCTTTTTTTACTAAAACATTTTTTTTTAATTCTAAAATGGCTTTTTATCCGAAATAGTACCTAAGATTTGCATAACACATCACTTTGGTCCCTGAGATTGTCCACCATCCATTATTATGGTATTTCCGTTAAAAACTCCGTTAAATTTCCCAGAGCTCTTTGCCGAAAGTTTGGGCAATTTTCAAAGCTTTGTAACTCAATCATTTCTTAACCAAATTTGACCCATAATTTATCAAAACGATGATGGGAAAGTGTAGAACAAGATTATACCAATTTGGAAGCCCAATGGATGCCGGAAAATAGCTTGAAAAGTGACTGGTCCGTGAGAAAACTGAAAAACTCGCCGGAAACTCAGTAAATTTTAAACGCTCATAACCTCTTCAATACTCAAAGTGATTCAAAAATGAAAATCATACTTCTCGACAAGACAAAGAGAATGGTACCTTTCTCGAAGGCAAACTCACTGTGGTTTTTCCGAAAAATGTCTCGAAAGTGGCTGTCTTAGTCATCAAGTTAACCACTTTCGAGCCGTTTTCCAGTCAAACCAAGGCAATTTAGCCATAAAAATAAAAATAAATAAATAAAACGTACTATTTTCTTCATTGCATCGAGAAGTATGATTTTCGTTTTTGAATCACTCAATTTCGTTGAGTATTGAAGAAGTTATGAATGTTTAAAGTTTACCTAGTTTCTGGCGAGTTTTCCAGTTTTCCCGCAGACTAGTCGCCTTTCAGGCTATTTTCCGGCCATCTCTAGTAACCATTGATCTTGTTCTATACTTTCCTATCTTCATTTTGATATATTATGGGTCGACTTTGGTTAAAAAACGATTGAGTTACGAAGCTTTGAAAATTGCCAAACTTGTGGCCAAGAGCTCTGGGACACTTAACGGAGTTTTTAACGGAATGACCAAACTTCCGGCCAAACTTCCTACCAAACTTCCGACCAAGAGTTCTGGGACACTTTCCGCCCGAGGCCTCTTCAACTTTTGCCCGAATGGTACAAACTCCCCCTTCACGAGTTAAGTCTCCAAAGGTACATCTCTTTTTCATCTTTTGGCTTGTATTTCTACCAATCTTAGAGCTTTAATACTTGTCTTTTATTTTTGTAGGTTAAGGTTAGGGAACCTATGTTGGTGGTGACTCCAACCTCCTAATTCAATCTAAAGACAAAGGAAATGCTGCATTTTGTAGACGAGGATACTAACTTGGTGGGTATTTATTATTTCAACATTTTTATGCTTGAAGCCTCCTTCCTTTTATGCTTATTTTCTTTTTACTCTTTCCAATCTTCTCCTACACCAACCTTTCATCAATCAACAACATCTGCATTTCGGGAGTGTGTAGTCCATGAGATTCATGTGGTTTCAGAGGTCACTGTCCCGCAGGCATCTCAAGCTACAAATCCTCCTAATGTAGTTGTTGTTTCTAAAACACCTATCCCTCAACCTCGAGTATATCATTATTTAAACTTCTGGTTTTTGCTTTTTTACATTACCCTTTTGATATTTGTCTTTTTGATGTCTATAGGCCTCTGGTGAGGGCTCGGGTGGTATTCCTCCTTCAACAAGCAACGATGGTCCTTCTCCACAACTAAAAGAAATAACTCTTCCTTCATCTCCTTCCTTGGTTCTGAACTCAACTCAGGTATATATACCTCTCTTGTCTCACCTTCCTCTACTTTGAACTATAAACTTTTTTTCTTAACTTATCTCCCTTGGTTGCAACAGGGCTCTAGGGAAGGATCGGGCTAGTCTCCACCGTGCCTGGTGCGTAAAACAAAACTTTCTCGACCTCCTCCAGCTTCTGGGGTAACAACAAGGACTTTTATCCCTAGGCCCAAGAAGAAGACCAAAACCACTATTGCTTTTATCTCTCAGGCTTCTCCTTCTGTTGAAACCTTCTCCCTTACTACACCCTCTGAAGTAGTTGGAGCACGACCTTCTTCTCCTGTATCGGTTCCTTCAACAGTATTTCTGCTTGAGCTTTTTAAGGAATTCGGGCAGCTTAAGACAAAGCTGAGATCTTCAAGGCATCCATTTGAGTTTTCAAGCCTTCAAGATCAACGCCGAGTCTTCCAAGAATGGTCTAAGAGGGATTACTCAACATCCTTCAACCTCAAGGCCCTTCATGATGTAGAGAAAGTTGTGACTGACTTGTTCAAGGCTGATCAACTATCAAGAGTTCAGTACGAGTCATTCCTTTCATATTTTGAGAACTTGAGGGCTCTTAGAGATCAACATTGTCGGGCTGAGAGGCAAGCCAATCGAGTAAAGTGCTTCAAGGAGAAACAATCCAGCACTTCAACTCAATTTCAGCAGCTAATGGATGAAGGTTCAGCAACGGAGGAGATTATCAAGATGGTGTCCTCTGATATCCAGAAATTAGAGGAGCAACTTGCTGTGTTGAAGACCGAACAGGCGACTCTTCTTGGAAAACTTTAGTAGCAAATTGAAGAAGTGAAGAAAGCAAATAAGGATCTAGAATATGCCGAGTCTCAACTTATCAATAGCAGCACGGTTTTAGCCGAGCCTACCAGAATTTTCACACTTATGTAGACTTATTACTCCAGAATAATTATTCTTAGTGAAGATGTACATCTGTTAGGCTAAGATCGAATGTAATTCTTTTTCATGAAATAAAACATACTTCTTTTCATCTTGACTTGTTTCTCCTCTTGCATTATATTGAAGTTTTTATTGTGTTTTTATTATCTCCTCTGACTTTACTTCTTTTCAAAATCATTAACTCTCTTTAATATAACGATCTCTAACACCCCAGATAGTTAGATGATATTTCTTAAAACTTAGCACTAACTGGATGGTCTTGCAAGTTTTTCCCCAAATCAGTCAAGTAATATTTTCCCTTTCTTTTTTCTCTCTTCCCTACACCAACAATCTTTTGATTAAGGACCTAACTGCCATCACTTGGTCATTCCTTCTTTGTTTTGACATTACTGGTGTCAGAGAGTTAAGACAATATAGGGTATATCCTATTCTTCCCCGGTGAGGAACAATCTTTGCTCCAAAAGCTTTTGGGCCGTCACCTTAGTCGGGCAGCCGTTTTCATTAGCTCCTAAGCACTGGAGAATCCCAATGCTAAGATTATAAAAGTTGGCTTCTACCACATTGGCAGTAGGAAGGAATAGTCGTAACTCAGCTTCTATTATCTCCCAAAATCTTGGTCTCATGGCTCATTCCTCGTGGTAAACTACCACTTGTTGATGCAAGGTAGATGGCATCGAGATACTTTGATGAATCCAATCTCGGCCCAGTAAAGCTTCATATGTGGAAGTATTATCCACAATGAAGAAGGCTAGCATGATCTGCTTGGAACCCAAGTCAACTTCCAAGTGCAAGATCCCATGAGTTTTGGTGATGGCTCCAGAAAAACTGGAAACTGTTAAGTCCGTGAAGATAAGATCCTACTCACCTCTACATACCCTTTTCATCTGCTTGAAAGGCAACACATTGACCGTAGCTTTTCCATCAATCAGGAACCTTCTTGAAGGGCACTTCCTCCAGATGAGCAGTTACATAAATGGGCTTGAAATGGTTGGCTAGGGTCAAATGCGAATGACTGAAGACCATCATGTCTATGTACACTCTCTCGGGCTTTCTCTTTGTGGGCTTGGAAAAATCTACTCTGCCCAACTCCTCTTTTCCCACCTCTTCAACACTAACATGTGTCATCATAGGTTTTATTGCTAAGTAGTCACCCTCTATTGTGGCAAGTTGATTATGCTCAACACAAAACATGGCAGATAAAACATATGTCATGTTTACGTGGAAGTTGCTAGGTCTAGATAAGTCTTCATTCTTGCTCTCAATGTGGCCTGTGAATTCATCCAACCAGGTATGTGCTTCCACGGGCAGCATTAGTTCAGGTAGCACTTTCTCTTAGGTTATGCCAAAGTTTGACACTTGTCGTGGGACTTCACAAAGAGTATCAACCAACAATGGTGCTGGCAAACCCCTATCCGATGATATAGTTCCAAAGCATATTGGTTCTAGGCTCCATCTTCGGGTTGGCATCATCACCATATCCTCTTGAGGTCTCCTCAAGATTCTATATTTCCCAAGATGGGGGTTCTGTGGCATATGGCCACCTTCCCCTTCGGTCTTGCTATTAGCATTTTCAACCTCCTTCTTGGTTCTCCAATGGAGTTGATTTCTTCCCCCATCAGGTACTTTCTCAAACTTTACATTCTCAGAGGTTTTTGAGGCAGTAGAGATTTTCAATGAGTTCATGTGGCCTTTGTGTTGCCTCCAGACTTTCCTGATCATGGAGGCTCCCATTTCTTTGACTGGTCTCTCATCCTTTCCAACCACATACCATTTCTGCCCGAGTCGAGCATGATTCTTCTTTGTGACTGGATTCACTGTTCTCCCATTTACTTTGACATCTCTACCGACATAGCTTGGTTGGGGTGGCCTCACATCCACCCATCTTGGCACCTTATCTTCTCTGTCATCTACCTCTTTAGAAGCTTCGTAATTCCTAAATACTTCTGGCAAACCTTTCGGTTGAGAGTCTCCTCCTAACCGTTGGAAAACATTCCTATAGGTCTCTCTTTCAACTGCCTGTATGACATTTATGCGGGTTTCTTACTCTTCTCTCTCTTCTTCTGATCAACTCCTGATCAATAATGGCTCTTGACGCTAGGACTTCCAACTCACACTCACATTGGCACTTGCTACACAACACCACTCTTTTGATTATGGTTGTTTTGGGCTTCTCGGGCAACTTGATAGCTCATTCAGTTAGCCTATCAACTTGCCTCCTTTTTGCTTTCACCTCCTATGTATCTTTTCCTTTCCCCTTCTCAACCCACATTAAGTTGATTATGTTTATTGGGGCTTCTGGGAAGAGGTCAGTATCAATCATCATATTGACCTACGGTTTCTCCAACAATAACTTTCCTTTCACTATAAGGTATTGTATCTAATCCCTGAACTGGATACAGTTGGTTATGGAGTGATTGAAAGTGTAATGCAACTTGCAATACTTCTTCCCTCTCAGTTCTTCAAGCTTGGGCAACTTTTTGGTGTTATTGGGCACAATCACTCTCGCCCAAACCAGCTCTTCATAGATCTATGTGGCATTAGTTAAGTCAAAGAAATAACTCTGGTATTTTGGAGGCTTCACAAGGACAAATCCACCATCATTCATGACTAATTTCTGGTCTTTGACTGGCTGGACTAACCCTTTCACTATCAAAGGTTTGAAAGGGGCAGTTATCTCCGCTGCGCACATGTCTATTACTTCTCTTTTATGGCCATCATTTTGTTCTGGTTCTACCTCTTCGAACTCCACTTGGTGGATTGCAGCTTTGCTTTTGTAGAAATGAGGTACCTTAGATGAGTGCTTTGCTTACCGTTCCTCCAATAATTGCTTCTCATACTTAGTGGCAGTAATCACCAACTCTTGCAACTCATTGAATTGCCTGTCATAAAACTTCTTCCTCAAATACATCTCAATACCTTCTAAGTGATTGATATGAGTTGTGCATGATTTATAGGGAATTGGCACCTCATCCTTGTCCTCTTAAACCTCATTATGAAATCTTCAGTGGATTCATGGTCATACTGCTTAACTTCAACCAGATCGTTAATAGTCATCTTAGGCTCAACCCTATAAAACTGCTCATGGAATGCCATCTTCATTTGCCCCTAGTCGATAATAGAATTAGGGGGCAACAGAGAGTACCACTGAGATGCTAAGCTCACCAAGAAGTTCCCAAACAATCTCAACTTGTAGTTGAGATTGTCTTCAAATGCCACATAGTGATTAAAGAATTTGAAAATGCGATATCTAGAAGACACATTGCCGTCTTCTCAGTTGAATGTTGGGAATGTGGGCATCTTGACGTTGACTGAAAAAGGGTTATGTTCATCAACGTACTCAGAGTAGGGCTTCTGATAGTTGATCCTAAACAGCGGGCGAGCTTGTGGCTGAGCATTCCGGGCCACCATCATCCTCAACTCGGTTAATTCATCCCTGAGTTGTTAATAAGCTGTATTATCAGGAAAAATATGCGGCGGTTCCCATTTTGGGCTACAATCATTGTCCAAGAAAGTCTATTTTCTTGGTTCGGGCTTTCTCCACTTGGCATCTCATCTCTTATGATGGGGGCCTATAAGGAAGAGGTTTGTCTGCCTTAGTAGGCCCGTCTTTCTAACTGGATTCCCTGATCAACTGAGGCATCCCATACTTCATTCTGTCTTGCCCGCTCTACCCCCTACTATTAAGTGAAAATAGTGAAGGGTCAGGCAACTTCGCTTCTAGGATTTCCATCAACATTGGTTGACTAGCTCCAGATTCCTCCTTGTTTTTTTTATCTTTACCATTCTTTTCCTCGAGCAAAGGAAATAATGGAATAACTGGTTCTTTCTCAGGGTTTGCTCCCCTCACATAACCATTCTTTGGAGTAGAATATTTCAGATCTAGTCTTCTTTGCAAACTCCCTGTTAAAGAACATAGTCTCCTTACTTCTTCCCTGGTTTTCAGGGAAATCTTCTATATACTTCTTAACACTTGCACCATGGTGGCTTGCAAGTCTTCATTGGTTACCATTTCCCTTGACTTCTCAAATAAGGTCGAGCTTATCAGAATAGTTGGTCTTTGTAAGGAGGAATCATTCTCTCGACGATCTATCATGTTTGATCTTGGTGGACACTGGGGTAATGTGACATCCCACATCGCCCAGGGGAGTGATCCTTAAATGTATATTCCCATCTCTACCTAGCACGAGGCCTTTTGGGAGCTCACTGGCTTCGGGTTCCATAGGAACTCCAAAGTTAAGCGAGAAGGGGGCTAGAGCAATCCCATGATGGGTGACCCACTGGGAAGTTGCTCGTGAGTTCCCAAAAACAAAATTGTGAGGGAATGGTAAGCCCAAAGCGGACAATATCGTGCTACGGTGGTGGAGCGGGCTCGGGAAGTGGTCCCACCCGGGCCGGGATGTGACAAATTGGTATCAGAGCCTAACCCTGACCGCGTGTGTGCCGACGAGGACGTCGGGCCCCTAAAGGGGGTGGATTGTGACATCCCACATCGCCCAGGGGAGTGATCCTTATATGTATATTCCCATCCCTACCTAGCACGAGGCCTTTTGGGAACTCACTGACTTCGGGTTCTGTAGGAACTCCGAAGTTAAGCGAGAAAGAGGCTAGAGCAATCCCATGATGGGTGACCCATTGGGAAGTTGCTCATGAGTTCCCAAAAACAAAACCGTGAGGGAATTGTAAGCCCAAAGCGGACAATATCGTGCTATGGTGGTGGAGCGGGCCCGGGAAGTGATTCGCCCGGGCCGGGATGTGACAATTGTGACATCCCACATCGCCCAGGGGAGTGATCCTTATATGTATATTCCCATCCCTACCTAGCACGAGGCCTTTTGGGAGCTCACTGGCTTTGGGTTCTGTAGGAACTCCGAAGTTAAGCGAGAAATAGGCTAAAACAATCCCATGATGGGTGACCCACTGGGAAGTTGCTCATGAGTTCCCAAAAACAAAACCGTGAGGGAATGGTAAGCCCAAAGCGGACAATATCGTGCTATGATGGTGGAGCGGGCCCATGAAGTGATTCGCCCGGGCCGGGATGTGACAATTTGGTATCAGAGCCAATCCCTGGCCGGAAATGTGTCGACGAGGACGTCGGGCCCCTAAGTGGGGTGGATTGTGACATCCCACATCGCCCAGGGGAGTGATCCTTAAATGTATATTCCCATCTCTAGCACGAGGCCTTTTAGGAGCTCACTGGCTTCGGGTTCCGTAAGAACTCCGAAGTTAAGCGAGAAGGGGGCTAGAGCAATCCCATGATGGGTGACCCACTGGGAAGTTGCTCGTGAGTTCCCAAAAACAAAACCGTGAGGGAATGGTAAGCCCAAAGCGGACAATATCGTGCTACGGTGGTGGAGCGGGCTCGGGAAGTGGTCCCACCCGGGTCAGGATGTGACAGGTAACCTGTACTCTGTGTTCCACCTGAAGGTTTTCTCATTCCTTCTTCTTATTGGCATACAAGACTAATGTAATCCCATCGGGCGTGCCAAAACTATGTTCGATGAAGATTTCTTCGGAGATGGCTGCTCGGCTCTCAGCACAGCTCCCCAAGGGATTGGCACTGTAGATGTGTAGTCGGACTCTTTCCTGCTGATGTGCTGCAAGAAAAGGATAAAGTTAGTTTTGAAATGTGTCTTTGTAAGGCCTTAGGTGTAGGCGTTGAGACTTACAATCAAAACTAACCAAGAGCTAGCTGTGCCACTATTATCTCGGTATAGCAGATGTAGAACAAGATTGTGTTTACTCGATTACTTGCACCCGAAGTTACTTGGACTTATTGTTATCAAATGATTGTTGTGGATGGGTTAAGTCCACATTAAGTTCTTTTTCTTGCCTTGCGAACAAGGACTTCTAGTTCATGGTCTTGTATGTTCGAATTGAGGGAGTTCATATCTCCTTAAGTCATTTACATGGTTCTTGATTGATTTTAATGATAGCATGTCCATTAAACTAACCAGATCTGGATGCAAATGGAACTCTTATAATGGGAAAACTGATGGAAATTACTTGAATACATGCCGGAAAAGATATTAAGCAGTAGATCTATTAACTTATAAAACAAACAAAGAGCTTTGAGCAAGATTTCACCTTGTCGGGCAAGGTTGAACTTCTTGCAATCACTTCTCTTTTAAGTTTACAAGGTTTATTCGCTAAAAAGGGATGGATGGTAAACAAGTTTACACAAGGGAATCGATACTACGCCACTAGGGGTAATAGCAAAGCTTTAAACTAGACAAAAGATGGCTTTTGTAGGGAATGGTCCTAAAAAGGACTGAGATCTAGGCTGATTACAACTTTTAGATGCAAATCTGGCTTGAGAATAGAGTTTGTATGTTTGCTTGTTTGATTGGTTAAGTGTCCTTGTCTCTAGAGCCTCTTCCTCCTTTTATAGGTAGATTAGCTCGACTGCAGTGACTTTGCTCTTACTCAAAAGCACTTAGAGGGCAGTGAGTCATCAACTTTTTACTTGTATTGCCACTTAAAAATGTTGTTTGGCTGATTGTGAGTTAGTCACCATCACTTGACATTTAAATCATAGGCACATGACCTATGCATTAATGGGAAGATGCCAATTTGTCTTTGGGCGTTATGCTAGGCTTCGGGCAAGTCTTCTTTTAATCGGCATCTTTGGGCTTCCACATACTTGCAGCCCAAGGTTCAAATATTAACCCAAACATAACCAAGATAGGTCTGTTGGGGACAAAGAAAAGGAGAAAAGAAAGAAGAAAGACGAGGGAGAGAGGATGCGGCTTGGAAAGAAAATAAGAAAGGAGGGAGAAAAGAATATGCAAGGGTTTGTAGTAAGAAGACCCTTTTTTAAAATGGACTTGAATTTTAGCTTTTAACGTATTTGGGTTTAGAAATTGGGCTTGAAATTGGGTTTAAAAAATAAGGCCCGTTTGGTATCCTACCAAAAAACTTTGATTGTTTCTAAAAATAATTTTCAAATAACATCACTTAAAAACAGTTTTCTTTTAAATCTCAAAATTTCAAAAATCTGTTTGGTTGAGTTTTCAAAAATGAATTTTTTGGTTTGAATTCAAACTTCCTTGAGCGGAAATTGGAGGAGAGAGAGAATTAGGAAAGAGGAGAGAGGAAATAGTTGGCAAGGAGAGAGAAAGATAAGGAGAGGGCGAGGAAGTGAGGGTGAGAGTAGAAAATTGCAGTGAGAAGGTGAGGAGTGAGAAGAAAGAGAGGGTGATGAGACAAGAAAGAGAGGGTGATGAGACAAAGGCTGAGGAGAGAGAGAGAAGACAAAATGTGATGTGGGGAGAGAAAAAAGGGAGGGTTGGGAGAGAAAAAAAGAGAGGGTTAGGCGATAGGGCAAAAAAAGATGTTGATGAGAGAACATAAAAACTCTAAAAATGAGTTTTTAGAGTTTTTTCATAAATAACTTATGTTTTTAAGTTAGTTTTGAATCCAATTTTTAAAAAGAGTCATACGAATCAAGACTTCAAAGCCTAAAACTTTAAAAAAGTTGAACTCAAGTAGGATACCAAACAAATACTAACATATTCAACATAATAAATAAATAACATTAATATACATACAATTTAGTTCGATTGTCGAACCACTGAAACTGAAATCGAATCAAATGATTTTGGTTCAGTTCAATTTTTTTAATTTGTTCGATTTGGTTTCAATTCTTGTTTGATATGAATATCGTACTAGTCCAATCATCAAAACCAAAATTTGTTCAATATGAAAAAAATTTCATTATGACGAGAACATGGGTTTATACCACGTGTTTTATAGAAGTAGTGAGAAATTTTATTTTTTAAGTTATTAACTTTTTAACACACATATCTCATAATTTGTATAGGTTATACTGAAAAATCATTATGTGTATCGGTTATACTGAAAAATCTCTTGTTCAATATGACAATCAGCCACTTAGTATTACGGTTTAGTGGTTTTTCAAGTTATTAACTTTTTAATACACATATCTCACAATTTATATAGTGACACGTGGTATATCATTCTGTGTATCGATTATACTGAAAAATTTCTCGTTCAATATGACAATCAACCACTTAGTATTACGATTTAGTGATTTTTCTCTTCGGTTATAAGTGAGAGATCTTAGGTTCAATTTTCATCAAAGGTGAATTTGAACCATATTATTATTAACTCATTGTGAGGTTAAGGAAGTGATATGTTTGTTAAAAAAAATAATAATAATAACGACAATCGTCTCCCAAAAAGCCCAATGCAAAACCCATAAATCCCAGTCGTCCCAATTCCCAAAC
The DNA here is from genome assembly GCF_041283825.1 of Pyrus communis. Taxonomy (NCBI): domain Eukaryota; kingdom Viridiplantae; phylum Streptophyta; class Magnoliopsida; order Rosales; family Rosaceae; genus Pyrus; species Pyrus communis. Next base: position 10,591,861 of record NC_142567.1, read on the forward strand.
CCTTGTGCCCTTTCGCTTCCTCGTCTAAACTAGAACCCTCCAGAGCTGCTAGCGCATCAGCTATGGCGAGCGGAGATGTAGAAACGGTGGACTTCGAGCCCGAAGATGATGACCTCATGGACGAGGACGGAGCCGTCGACGCCGAGCCCTCCGCCTCCCCCAGGGCACCACTCCCCAAGCTCAAGTCCGCAATCACCGGCGTCGGAGCGGCGTCTGCCGCCCCTAAGAAGACCAAAGGTCGCGGATTCCGTGAAGATCTCAATGCCGACCGTAACAGCCGCCTCACTGCATCCCACTTCGACTCTCTCAACTCCTCCAACGGCCTTGAACCCCAACGATGTAAATCCCCTCTCCCTCCACCCATCTTCTCTCTCTCTCTCTCTCTCTCTCTCTCTCTCTCTATATATATATATATATATATGTATATTTTGTTTTTGTTGCATTTTGGTACTGGGAAAAGTTTCAATTTTAGAATTGATTGGTAGCTATTATTTTAGAATTCATGGGGTTTTACCTGATGGAAAGAGATTCCTGATTGATTGGTAGCTTGGATTGTATGTTTTGGGAAAGTTTCAATTTTTAGAATTTTCTGGTAGCTAGGGTTTTAGGATTCTTGGAGTTTTGTCTGATGGAAACAGGTTTTAGATTGGATTGGTAGCTGGGTTTGTAGCATTCTTCGTTTTTGTTTGTCCGGATTTATTGGGGGTAATTAGGTATATTTCTGTGTGTTGTGTGTGTTGTGGCAGCAAGTTGAAATTTGGAGCATAATGGCAGTCAAAATGTGTTTAAATGCTTTAAAATTTGGGACTGAGTATAACATCTGTGGGTATGACTAGAAAGGAACACTGCAAATGCATAAGATGTGATGTGTAGGAAAGGTGGGTTATGACTTTAATTTCTGGATTTATTTGGAGCTACTAAGAATATGGGAAGCTCATTCTCGAAGGGTAATATGTTATCTCATTGATATTGGGTTGGTGGCCCGTAATTCTACCTACTGCAAGAAGCTGCTTGAATGTGTACCAAGTCATGAATTCATTCTTTATCTCAACTATGAAGGCAATTATATTAATTTGGCCCATTCTTGCCTTCCATTGCTTGTTAGACTTCTTTCAGTAATGCTAAGACCTCAATAGTTGAATTATTTAGAATAAATTCCAATTGTTTTGATTTTGGTCAGTCAAGAATTAAATTCTTCTGTGGTTTACACAGAACCTTTTCATTAAACTATCATAGAATTTTCTATATTTTTGTAGCCATAGAGGAATTAATCTTACTTACATATAGTTGACCTTTGCATCCGCCGACAGTTTCTTTCTTTCATTTTGTAAATGTCTACAGCTGTTGAGGGATGGATTATTCTGGTCACTGGGGTCCATGAAGAGGCCCAAGAGGACCACCTACAAGATGCATTTGGTGAGTATGGGGAGATAAAAAATTTGCATTTAAATCTTGATCGCCGCACCGGGTTTGTGAAGGTATGATAGTACTTTCATTATCTATACCATGAAATTTGGATATGCATTTGTTTAAAATTATTGAAAAACATTGGTAATAAGTAATTAATCAGTTATAGAATATGGAGAATACCAGAACATAAAAAAAAAAAAGTTGTGGGTGAAATTCTTAAATCTTTTCTAGTCAAGGATGGAAATAAGTTTTTGAAAATTCACAGAACCGACTGAATCTGCATAAGACCATGGAGCTTTTGAATTGAGCTGTTGGATTATCAATCCTTATAATTACAAGATTGGAAATAGAACCAACCACACCCACCACACCCCCCCCCCCCCTCCCCCACCCCACCCCACCCCACCCCACCCACCCACAAAAAAACACACACAAAAAAGATTGTACAAGAACAAGGGGAGCTCAACATGTCAGGGTGGTGGTTTAACTCTAAGAAGTGAAGGCCAAAAGGCTTATGACCTATTCTGACTGTTTAAAATGGGAATTCAGAAGCGGTCATGCTCTTTTCAAATAAGAATTGGGTAAAGAGGAAGTCAGAAACTTGCCTTTTCTTGTCATAAAAGTAGCCCACATTCTGGGTCTCTCTCTGCCAATTCATTTTATCGATGTTACATGGTTCCTAGAGCATACTCTATAAGCCACCTCATCTAATTAGATCAATTACGAAGCTTGATTAAGCATTGCTTTTGCCTTATAAAGTCTTAATGCTTTTATGGTAAGAGGATGGACGGATCTATCCTCATATCCTGTTCCCACCTTCTTTATGTGGTATATTGGCCACTATTTTGACCCAAGTCTAGACTACATAATCTTTTTAAGCTCTATAATGGATACTAGAAACCTTGTATTCCCTGTATTACCTTGCTAATTCTTTTTCATTTATTTAAACTGGAAACCTAAAGGCTCCAAATCCTAAAACGGGGGTTTTATTTACCTGTGAGATCAGAACCTTTTGTTACATTAATCAGGTGCTCTGATGGTATAGAGTTGAAGTAGGGGGGGTGGGGGTGTTGGTTTTTGCCTTACGAACTTAAAAAGTTTGAATAAAAATCTGTTACGTATAATGGACCTTCTGTTATTTTGGTAAGCAACTAAACTGGGAGTTCTTACATCCTATGGACCCAATAATAAAAACAATCTATTGTGGAATGGAAATTTTAAAATGCTGAAACTGCTCGCTAGTATGTTAAATGCATATGTACATCTGTGATAATATTGTTCCAGTAAAAGCAAAGAATATGATTTTGTATCAAAATGTTAAGCAGTCATCTTTCTTGAGCCACAGTATATTTGCATCTCGCAATAAGCTTTTGAACAGTCAAATCCATATATTGCTCGAGTCTAAATTTCTTTAGGAAGTGCAGTTTTTGTTGTTCTATTTTCAGAAAAATAAGTAGTTCTGTATTCATACAATAATATAGGATGGGAAGAATGCTATTGACATTCTAATGGGCTTATTTCATGCTTTTATTTTGGTGATGCACCGTTAAATTCATATGACAATGTGGATGATTAGAAGGCTTTCGGACAGTGTTTTGACCGGTTTCTTAGTCAGAAATTAAATAATAGTTCTTTGGTGACTTAATGTGAATTATTATTATTTTTTGTATCAGGGATATGCGCTGATTGAATATGAGAGTTTTAAAGAGGCAAAAACTGCGATAGACAAAATGAACGGAGAACCGTTACTTACACAAGTTTTAACTGTTGATTGGGCCTTCAGCAATGGATCCTTCCTTGATGGATCCAGGAAGAACTCAAGGTTTTAATTTACACCAAATCTTGTGAAATTTTCGTACAGTATAGGGACTTTATAATAATGCTTAAGGCACATGTTTCTTTAAACATCATGTGTTAACATTTTTAATTTATGCAGACCGCTAAGAGAACGTCGCTCAAGGAGTCCTAGGAGGAGATACTAATGTGGTGTGCACATTTACCTCATGAGGGGGTCCGATTTCCAACAGGGGGTAGGATGTTTTATCCTCGAGTTATTAGAGCTTTGAGGTGGTGTGTGCAATTCACTGGTTTTATGGATTCATCTCTAATTATGCGCGGGAGCCCCCACTTTTTTCCTTACTGTGGTTTCAAGTGATGATTTTGCGGTTCAGTGATTTGTTTTTGTTAACATGTGGATGTTTCCTTAAGTGTGATTTACTTTTTATGTGACTTTGAAGCTGCTTGCTAAGACCATGAATTTTGTAACTTTAAATGTAGTTTAACCTTCATTTATGTATCAAGTTTTATGTTTCTTGTTTGTTTTATCCCTCAGTTGTATAGTGGCAGAACATTGTATCAAAGTGTCATCCTGTCATGAGATAAAAAAAGGCCTCTCGCGTGTGTGGAGAGGCTGGCTAGTGCTTGTAACGCAGGAAATGGACCCTAGGCTTTTGTTGTTTCAGGGTTTTAGTCTATTGTCTGTTTTGCTTTGAGTCTTTTGTTTTGCAACATTAAAATACGAGGCTCATTGCATATTAGATGCAATGATGAATGTATGATAACGCCCGTCATGTCGGGTGGAATCAAACCTCGTCGTTGCTGCAATAAGGAGCAGCTACTTGAGGGTCATGGGTTGAAGCATTGAACTAGTTTCGACGCTTTATACGCTTTGTATTGGCGATCTTTGTTTTGGTTATATAGCGAGAGAAATCTGTCTGGACCTACTGAACTTCCCTGAAGGATGGATTCGAAAGGCTTGTGGCGGCGGCGACAAATGTATTGAAGAAATTCTGGGAGGAGTCGGTCAGAGAGTCATGGAAGTGAAGGCGGCGGCGTATCCCTCATCTCGACCACCATGGCCGAAATCTCGACCACCGCGAAAACCCTTTACTTAGTAGAGGCTTTTGTCTCTCATGTGCAGTTGTGAACAGAAGCAGGGCCATAGCCCTATGTTGAAGATGTGGGCTTTCAGCTCATACTTCTTTTAGTGACACTCTACATTTTGTTGAATACATCTATTTTTTTCAAATAAATAAATAAATAAATGACTTGTTCGCTCTAATATGAAATGACACTAGAATGTTTTCAAATAAGTTGGTTACAATATTTTTATGTATTCAATACAATTATCATCCGACGAGCATATATAATTTATGTGAACATAAGTATTTAATACAAGCATCTGATCAATAAAATAGTGATTGTATTGAATACATGAAAGTATTGTAGTCAAATCCTTTATTTTCTAACTACATCCAAAAATTAGATAACATGCATCCTTGGATTATTTTCTTGTATTTACATTTCTCATCACTTGATAGTGAACATAATGAGCATAATCTTTCTTTCTAATGGTTTCCATAGTGGAGTATGATCCTTAAATGAGTTTAAGCAGAAGCAATGTACTATTAATTGAGTTTGAGTTTTAAAAATGATATTACCTCCCAAAGTCTATTCCCAAATGAGTAGAGAAAATATAAGCAGGTGAGTCAAGCATGCAATTTTTGTTCTTCGCAGATACCTCTTTAACTTTTTGCCAGCAACCCCATTATTATGCACACTTTGGTTTAATTGAAATAATCCTAACATACAACAAAAGGTCAAGATAAGTATGGTCTTGGCTCAACTCTGAGCTTTAAGTAAGTACACAAATCTACTTGCTTGTGGTCCAATATTTTAGTGATAGAGTGTTGAGTTTTTACTCATGCGTCTCGGGTTCGAAATTTCCTCTTTTCCAGAATTATTATAAGAGTCTCGAACCCTTCCTCTTCCCATTAATTATAAAATTCGAAAAAAAGTATTAAAGAAAAAACACTAATCTACCTAATTTTCTTCAAAATCGAATCAGGTTACTACCTAATCAAATTTGAGATACCACTATAGTGACGCTTGTTAAGTCACCAAGTAAACTATATAATGTAAATGTTCTCTTGTAGATCACCAATGAAAAATATGGTTTTAATGCCCATCTAATACAACTCTAAGTAAAAATTACGCTACATGAGCCATTATATGATCCTTAACAAGTCTTATGCACTTACTAAGGAGAATTTAGAAGCTGAGATTATTATGTTTCCTTTTGTGAAGATCGAATATCAATTGTTAGATGCACTTTTTAAGGAAGGCTCGAGTAGACTGTTTTACAACCTGCTCAACAAGTGGACATGCGTGAGATCTATGCACCAATTGAAATGGAAGCACTAATCGAGTTTTCTTTCATGATATTTAGAATTGTATTATATAGTAGTATTTTTGTTATGACTCATATCCTATTTCAATTGTCTTTATACCTTAACTCTCTTTGTACACATATATTTGGCCAAATCAGATTAATAGTCCTCGTGATAATAGGATTGTTGGGGGACTTTTAAGTCAAGGTGGACGTCGCCTTTGAGAACTTTCTCTCGTCTCCCTTCGTTCGGTTTCATACCAAGTCCTGGAATATCTCAAAAAAGTTAGCTCATCTTAGGAAATATCCCCGTTAGATCAATGACTCGAAGATTAGCATGATTAAGCAAATAATGGCTTGCTCAAGTGAGGTATGGTGTGGAAGCTAGAAGTTTATCAGTTTAGCATGAAAGAGAGAGAGTTTGCATGGTTATATGGTATTTTAGGTTGGATAATCTGGGTTTCCTAGGGTGGTAACAAGGTTTCTGATGGATAGAATACTCAGAGGAAAAGCTATGGAAAAAGCGTTGAGGTTGCAGGGGTGTTGCTTTCTAGATTTTGAGGTTTTCTGTTACGATGTTCTAGCCCATTCTAATGGCTTCTATCTATATTTCTAGTTAAATGATTCCTTTCTAAGGTTCCTAAGGAATCTCTAATTGTGGCTAAGTCCTTTCTCCCATTTTCCCCTAGTTCTCTAATTGTGGCTCATATAGCGATTAGGCTTTGAGGCTTCATTAGGCTTGCGTGTGAAATTTTTAGGCCTCAACAAGGATATTCTGAAGACTGCTCTTAAGTTAAAATAAAAAATAAAAAAAATAAAAAATAAAGGAATTAAACCTTTCTTATGAGATCTGTTAGGTTCAAGCCCAAAATTGAAAGTTATGTTAATTCTTCTATTAATAGGTTGCACGTGACCCTCACATGTGAGGCTACAATTGTCATTTCATCATCCTTTTAGTTTTAGCCTGAGTTAGGGTTATGGTTAGGCAGCGATAGAAACTCCGGTTGCCTGTATATCATCTTCACCTCCTCATCTTCCACATGATCTCTCTATCTTTCTTCTCTCTACTTGTGAAACCCCATCATTAATTTGTTGTATTTTCATATCGTTGGATTTATTAGATTACCGAATTACCCTTGAGTTGACTTTGGCTGACCACCTCGTCGAAACATGTAGTTTTAATTTTAATAATTTATTCTTATCGTACTCATCGCCACGAATGCATAGGCGCGAACGGATTTGAAATTGGATTTGTAACGAAGATTTTACGTTCGAAATGTCGAACATTTTTCGGATATTTTGTGTTTCGTATTATGCAATCTTAAATTGCAAACCGTAGGACCCACATAGGGATTCTTGTCCCCTTATCCCTGTCTTTATCCGGATTCCTTCCCCTTTTTCTGATTTCCTTATCCCTTTCTCTCTCTCCCCCTCACTTTCTCTCTTTCCCTTAAGTTCTCCCTCGAGCTCTCTCTTCTCTGCAACTTCTCCTCTTCCTTCTAGAGTTCAACAACAACATCCACAACCCTCACCAACTGGATGCGGAGACCTTGAAACCCCCGTGCCAAGCCGTGGAACCCCAACAGTGATAGAGTCACTGTTCACACCTCCCTCGACAAACCCCAACGTGTTTTGTGGCTTTTCTGACGTGGATAAGTCCCTTGAAACCTTTGGGGTGTGTTTTAAGGTTAGATCGAAGCTTGTTTTAAGTTGTACATATTTGTTAAACGCATAAATAGCTCGGAGTGAGCTTTCCCCAAATTCCGACGAGAACCCGTGCATTCTAAACGATTTTTTTACTAACTCCAGCCACAACATATCTCCAAAGTGGTACGAACTTCTTCCTCTGATCCAAAGCTTAATTTTCATAGCTTGTATGTTGAAAATGGTGAAGAAATAAGCTCGAACGAAGCTCTAGAAGATCTACCTAGTTTCCGGCTGACCCACGACCTGAAACCGGGTCGACCCGACCTAAATCCCAGTCCAACCTTTCTACCCGACCCAAACCCTTGGACCATATTTTTTGGCCCAACCCAAAACTTTGGCCCACTAAACCAAGCCTAGAAACTGGCCCAACCAAGAAAACCCAAAACCTAGATCTGACTCGGATATGACTCGACCCGACCGATTCCCAGTTTCTAGGTTAGCACGTAGGCGCACTTGGGTGTTTGCCATGGCTGGCACGTGGAGCACACGCGCCTTCGTCGAAGGTACTATGCTCCGCCGCTATGGACGGCGACGCTGACGATTTGTTCAGCGACTCAACTCGACGTGTGGCGACACATGCCGTGGCTCGTGGCCTTCCGAGCCGCCACCTTATGGCAGCGCGAGACGGTACCCGAGGTTCCCTTTAGGTTTTTCTTCGTCCTAAATCCTTTTACAACCTCCATTTTTCCAAATTTAATCATTTTAGTATAATTTTATTAATTTGTCCCTTTATGTGCTTAGGTGCATTTGTTAATGGCGTTTCCGTCCATCCTAGTTCGAACGGCTCTTCGATGACTATGTATCTATGAGTGGACCCCTTCCAAAATGCATGATTTTATTACTAGAAATGCATACATGAAAAGCATGATTTTATGACTACGACGTTTACGAGTAAATTGGATTTACACTTTATGAAATATCATGCTTTATCGAATTTACGTTACTCAAATATTTATGAATATGATTTATGATATGATGTTTGAGCTATTGAGCTCTGATGTGATATATTTTGGAAACATTATGTTCATGATTTTATGTGCTTGCTTAGTGGATATTCATACATGTGTGCCTTTGGGTGAATGATATATTGCCTTCGGACGGGCGATGTAGTGCCTACAGGCGGAAGATTTATATATTGCCTTCGGGCAGGCAATGTAGTGCCTACGAGAGAAAGATTTATGTATGCTTTCGGGCGGACGATGTAGTGCCTACGGGCTGAAGATTTATATATGCCTTTCGGGCGATTGTGATACCACTACTAAGCACACTATATATGAGTTACGTTTTATGAAGGTTTTATAGCATGCTAGGGTTTTCGGAAAACCTATTACTTATTATGCTATATGAGTTTTCATAAACTGAGGGTTAGTACGTTGATGAATAACTGTTTTAGTATTACTATATATATAAACTTGGTCCGCTCATGTTTTGTTTTGCGCCCCCTAAAGACCTAAGAACGAGGCATATGATTCGACTTACGAGGCATTCCCATATTAGTGAACTCGTGTCTTCCTCTCCGCGTTGGACATCTCTTGTAATAGCACCTTCTATTGTACCTTTCGTTTGTATTCTAAATTAGTAGTATGCTCTGAACATGTCATGCATTATCACTATTATTAACTTGGCAGTTGAATATTATTATATCATTTTGTAAGGTTTGTATTTGAATATTACATTGTGTAGTTACGCGCGAAATTTATATGCATGTTTCACATGTTCTCGGCATATACATTCATGAAATGGTTTGTGTCACCCTCGGGTGTCGGCCAACACATGGCCATCCCGTTGTCCTTCAGACATCGGAATTGGGGCGTGTCACTACTTTTCCACTCTTGTTTCCAAATCGGGTCTATGACTTTTTTATAGCTTAAATTCAAATATTTGTCATTTGCGGATATACATATCAAATAGTATTCAAAAGAGTTGTAATCTTGTTTGAACCCTTTGTATTTGTAACTATATATACATTAGTTGAATGAATGAAGAACACAACTTCTAAAAATATGTTTTATCTTACACACTCTCTCTACCACCTGAAATCGACTAGGCTGACCTCTTATGAACAATCCCAATCCAAAGTAAGCAATGCCTGCAAAATGAAAAATACGACTGATAATTGGTTTGATATGGTGGATCTTAAAAGTTTGGTCTCCTTGGTTGGACCAGCAAAACGAAAAATACGACTGATAATTGGTTTGACATGATGCATCTTAAAAGATTGGTCTCCTTGGTTGGATCAACCAGCTACAATTGGCTGTGATTGCGGGGTACGTCGATCTTGATTGGGAAAACTTGGGGATGATGCATGACGGTGGAGAAGGTTTCAGTTCTTTCTTTGTTTGTTCTCAGTACAAAATTGAAAGGTACAAGGAAATGGCATGTTTAACTCACATGTGAGGCTCATGTGCAACCTATTAACAAAAGAATTATCGGAACTTTTAATTTTGAATTTGATTCCTAAGGTAGCGTTTGGTACGCAGACGGGACAGGACGGGACGGGACGGGACGGGACGGGACGGGACGGAACGGGACGGAACAGATGTTCTGTGTTATGTTTAGTACGCGCAGGACGGAACAAGACGGTTGTTCCGTCCTGCGTTTGGTAGCACATGGACGGAACGGAACCAAAAGATTAAAATGACTAAAATACCCATGTTCCGCTGTTGTTTGGTACAATTTTATAGGCGGAACGGGACATGACTCTTTTTTTTTTTTTTTTTTTTTTTTTTAAGTTGTTCAAATTTGAACACTATTATCCATTATTTGTTTTTCTTGGTCCAAATTTTAATAGGTATATATTGTGTTTCACATGCAAACCCCTTTAAAATTTGTAATTTTTCCTGTTTTCTACACCTCCATTCGAATTTTCACCACAAACCCATCAAATTTTATTGTGCAAATTGCAAAACCCACACCCCAATTCAATTTTTAGTCCCTAATTTTGGTCCTTTCAATTGTGGGTTGTTGTTTAGGGAGTTTAGGTTCTACAAACATTAGAATTGGCCTTGTTTAGAAGGACACCCCTCTAAATATTCCCCATTGCAGGAACAAGGCAAACCACATAAGAGCACATGACAAATGTTGAAAAATATATAAGTTTAATGATCATGCATAACGTAAACATTTTAGGGTTTAAACATTTAGAACTTAAACAAAGAAAATGAAATATGCATAACTTAAACATGAAATTTCCGAAATCAAACATTCGTCCTGACTTAAAAAACAAATAATGTCTTGCTAAAGTAATAATGAAAACACTTAGAAGTTGATAAAGTTCCCCATACTAAAACCACAAATACTAATTTCTTCATTTCAATAACAGCTTTATTACAACCTTCACTGATAACAGATACAATATTTGCATCACCATCATTCCTGCTCCTCTTCCTCTTCCTAACAGGTTGAGAAGCACTAGATGTAGCAACAGAAGGAGATGGGGTAGGTGAAAGTGGAGGTATCTCAGAAGTCTCACAATCCTCACTTTCCAAACCCATATTTTCAATTGCATCTGCCGCTGATTCAGCAATGCTACCCGTGGCTCAGTCTCTCCCAAACACCGTACATAGCCGTGGATACAACGGGAATGGCTTATTTGGTTTGCAAGATGCATTGGGATGTTTCTACAATAAGAACCCAAAGAAATCAAGGTTAAGACTTTCAAAGCAACTAATTGTTAAAGAATAAGAAAAAAAAAAATTTACCTTCACCCACTCCTGTAGTATTTCGTCACTATCCACAACAACACATTTTTTCTCATCATCCCAACCAAATCCAGATGTATTCATCATGTCATATGCAGATGAATACTTTTCTTTCAAACGCTTCAATTTGTTTTGTATATGCTTCGGCTCTATATTAATGCCAGGAATCTGTTCCCTCATCTTGGAGGCAACCGTTACAAAAGTACCAGCCTTAAAACTGCCGGTCTCACACCTAACACCATCAGCAACCATCTCCTCGAGGATGGTAAGTAGTACATCCTCCTCATGATCAATCCAATTACGTGAGGTGGCCATATAATCTATCAAATAAGCCATATATTACACAAGTAACACAAATAAACATAGATATAATGACAATGACTAAATTTATATTAGTTGTACTAATCAATTACCAAATCAAATAAGGCAAATCAAATGACAATGACTACACCCTAATTTTAAAATTTATTAAAATTTAGTAACACAAATAGACATATCAAATAAGCCATAACATCTAGATAACTCCCAATTACCATATTACAATAACAAACATCTCAATAGTCTTGATGTTACGAATTTTCAAGCCAATTACAACAACTACATTGAGTCCACATCTAAAAGACAATTACAACAACTACCATGTTAACCAATTTTCAAGCCCTCCTTCCTCTCCACTCATCATATATTTCTCTTGCAAGATCATCCCTCCATTGAGTCCATATTTGGCTTGACTCAACGGTTTCAATGTAGGCTAATACTTCTGGTAAATCTTCCCCTATAGGTAATTCATCAAATGCAAGCCTTGCATTTTCTTCAGGATCAACTGCCATATACATTCTGATAAAATTATGAAGTAAACTACATGCGGTGATCATTCGTCCCTGAATCTTGATTGGATAGTGGGAATGACTTCGTAAGATAGCCCAACGTCGTTTGAGGAGGCCAAAACATCTCTCAATGACATTCCTAGCACGTAAGTGTTTCATATTAAAATATTCTTCATGATTCCTAGGTGCACGTGAATTGTTTTCCCACTCTTGCAAATGGTATCTAGTGCCTCTATACGGTGCCAGAAAACCCTCACCATTCGTATATCCGGAATCAACCAAATAATATGTACCTATATTAGTTGATAATAAATTTTAGTTGTTGGCCAACAAAGGTAAGGAAAAATACTAGGTGCTTGTCTATCTTACCAGTTGGGACCTTGAGGCCATTAGCTCTAGTAACAGCGTCATCAAGAACTCTCGAATCAGTAGCTGATCCCTCCCAACCGGATAACACATATACGAATTTGAGGTCGTGTGTGCATACGCCTAACACATTAGTTGCTATATGACCCTTCCTTGTTCTATATCTTGGTCTATCGACATCAGGCACAGTGACCCCTATGTATGTTCCATCTAGCGCTCCTAAGCAACCCTAGACAAAAGAAAAACTTATATTAATTAGCAATTACAAATAATTATGTTATTAATGATTTTAATATGATTATTACCTTAAAGCATTTCCATCTCGATTCCGTGCAATCCTCTGGGATAGGGGTTGGTTTTGCAAACAACACATCTTGCAAACTGAGTAATGCACGCAATACTCTACGGACATATGGACTAATAGTTTCACCAGACCTAAAAAATCTAACTTGCATTGGCCTATTTTTATTGTGGTGGGCTAATATGTTAACAAAAGTAGCTACTTGCTCCTCTATTGTAACATGACCATCATCTACCAATCCACCACGAGTTTGTAGTAAATCACATAAAACTGCAAATGCATTCCTATCCATTCGTAGCTCCCACAAACAGTTAGTATCACTCAATCGCGTGATACGATTTATTTCCTCTCTCCTAACATGAAGTCTAACAAATGTCCTCTGCTCTAAACTAGCTATTTCCCGTTGTCTCCTTTGTTGTTGTCTATACCTCAACAATTGTGCATTCATAGTAAAGACTTGTGCCATTATAATCCAAACGTTCAAAAGAACAAAGAATTGAGTCTCATATTCATCCATACCTTCACATGCAAAAAAACACATGAATGAGTGGAGTATCAACATACGCTAAATTCATTTTAGATACTTGGACTTGGTAATAATGATAAAAGCAGCTGTGGATTTAAATAAACTTGCTAGCACAAAAATCAGCAAGAAAACATGCATTACCAATTAACAACCCAAACATGCACAAAAAAGGTCCCAAATCACCAAAACAAAACCAAAAAAAAAGTAAAATTTAGCTGCAAAGAAAACAAATAATACATTTATATACCTTTAGCACAAAGAGTTCCAAGAATCAGAATCGAAATTCCAAAAATCTGAAAGGGACAGTTTCCCGAATCTGGAAAACAAAATGCATCAGACACGCACAATAACGATCCAACAAAAAAAAAAAAGATCCAAACCATATAAGCTGATAAACATGCAAAACTCACAGATAAATAACGATCTTGGGCTGATTTAGAATCACGATTCGTAATATTAGTCTTCAGACCTGTAAGCGACCAACAATCTGTCAGAGCAATACCATTTTGTTTTTCCAATAATCCACATGAGATCAAACCCAAACATGTCAAAAAAATTTGTGCCCTTCAACACAGTCAACACATGGATTAGTCCATTGACATTTAGAATGAACCATTGTTCTTTACCACATGGCTGCAATTTTTATATACAAACATTAGTCTTCTAACACAAATTTTCAAGATTGTTTGCGTGTTCACCAAAAACACAAAGGTTTCCAAAATTCCAACGACCCTTTTAATTTCTTCTCAAAAATTCAAAATCCATTTTAATCCAAACTGGAAAAAAGAAAAACTATAAAAAACCACACACAAATAATTTTAAAACAACTGCACTCACACAGTTTATATTTTTGCACAACAGCAATAATGGTTTCACTTGTTTTGAGGACTAATCAGCATCATAACTCCTGTACTTCCCTAGTAGTCTTCTCTTTCACAACCTAATCTTTTCACTATATTTCAAATGCACCGACAGTTTCTTTGCAAAGGCAAATCCTTATATTTTATCAATAAACCATTAAAAAAACGTAAAACAGAAACTCCGAAAATCAAGAGTAGGGCTTGAGAGAGAGGAAAGAAAATCCTATTCCCTAATAAACTCACCCCACACAAAAGAGGACCTTAACTGGGCAGTTTTCAGATGTTTGTTGGTTGTTACAAAAAGAAAAACCTAACTCGAACTTTCACAGTTTACAAATCAATATTTATTAAGATCATATCAGTGGTTCATAGATAGAGCATATGAGTGTTTTGTCCTTACAAGAAAAGAGTCCAAATCTTGACATCCCTATACCTATGTCATCCTCCTATAGAGAAAAATTGGTCACGTCTATCTTTTTTCAAAGATGAGAGTACATTTCTACGAATTCTGTTATATCTACAAGCTCTTGAACACTGAATTGGTCCCTTCATTAGGCCTAATCCAAACATTTGATCTAAACCTAGCACTAAAACGTCATGAAATTATATTTAACCACATAAGCCAGCTTTATGTCATCCTTCTAAATTCATAATAACAGCTTTATTCAGAAATTGAATTACTCCAGAATGCCAAAGAACCTTAAATTTCCTCTAAATCAAGCAATATAAGAAATAAAATTACATTTCCAAAATCTATAAATTTAATGGATTAAACAGTAAATATACTAAATGAGACTTCAGCCATCGAAACTAAAACTCAACCAACAATACCCTTTTCCATTATGGACGTTTTTATAAATCAAGAACAATGCCTAATCTCTGTTCTTTCACAAAAAGACAAAATTACCAAGATTGATAATTATATACTGTTAAAGTTAACTAAGTAACCAACAGAGATAAGAGTAAAAATATAAACATAAACTGAAAAAGTTAGTGATTATATTCTTCACTGCTTCTTTCCTCGTACTTTTCTGTGCATCAGATTTCCATCAAATCAAATTGAATGGGAGATATATACCAAATTAGGTGTTTTAGTGAATCAATATTCTTCAAAGCAAACAACCAACTGCTCTAAGCAGATGTATAATAGCAGAAAGCCTGCTTTACTACTAATAAACGAACCAAAATCAACCCAAAATCCATAGCAAAGAGGCCAGCTAATAAAAGCCTGCTCTACTGCTCTACTACTCGATACCCTTCTCTTGGTTGCTGGAGAAAATGAAATAAAAAGATGCATTGACTGCTAAATGATTGTCAGTGGCCAAGTCATTAGAAACAGGACAGAACAAAAAACCAAGCATAGTCAATCCCTAGATGCCTGTTTGTAATATTTTTTACTGGGTTGTTAAGATCCCACTCAACACTAATTCTTTACCCTGTCCTTTTCCTTTTCATTCAAAACCGACAATTCGACATTTGAATTAATAAACTCCCCTTTCCTTCTCTGTTGATCTTAGCTAAACCCAGAATGCAAATCCTCCATTCAAATCACAAACCCATAAAAATATTAAAATCTGAGAGAAACCCAGAACCTAAAATCACCTCAACTTTCATTGTATCATCCAAATAACCCTATCACAAGATTTTCTCCAAATTAGAATCGACTACTAATTAAATAATAAAACAATTTTCTTAAAGCAAACCAACCAACATAAATAATCAAAACCAAAATTATCTAATTCAGCTGGGAAATAAACTACGAATCCATAAATCCAATAATTACCAATCCATATTTATTGTAAACAGAAATAGTTTACAAATGAAATCAGGCACTTATTAATACTGTAACTGACAAACAAATCTTGATTTTGTGATCACCAATTCAAACATTCAAGTTACCCAAAAATACAGAGGAGAGAGAGAGAGAGAGAGAGAGAGAGATACCTGAGGACCACCAAGTTCGCAGAGCTGCTACACGGAAGAGGACGAGGAGGAAGGTTGCGAAGGGGACGAGGAGGAAGGTTGCGAGGCTGCACAGTAGAAGATGAGCAGGAAGGTTGCGAAGGGGAAATGGATGCAGAGGTGAAGAGAAACGGCTGAGAAGAAGAGATTTTGTTTTTAGGGTTTGTTAACTGATTTTGAAGTTGTAAATTTTGAAAAAGACCAGGGGCATTTTTGTCTAAAAATATTGGAAATTTTTGTCCCACAGACGTGGAACAACCCGTTCCAGGGTGGGGGTGTGGAACAAAAAATCATCCAAAATCTGTTCCGTGGAACAGCGCGTTCCACTCATTTTAGGCGCACCAAACACGGGACGGAACGCCTCGTCCCACTCTGTTCCGTCCTGTCCCGCGTACCAAACGCGACCTAATGGATCTGAACACAAGGATTTAATTTCTATTTTTTTGCCACGAGGGGCAATTTTCAGTTCTCCCACTTTGTCTAGTTTTGTCTCTTTGTGTAAAGACAACAAAACCTTGAAACTACTATGTTCAAGAAAGAGAGAGAGAGAGAGAGAGAGAGAATGAAGGACGGAGAAAGTAACGAGCAAGTGAGTGAGTGAGACTGTGAGAGCTAGTTTACTCTCCCAAGGCTGCAGCTTGTGCAGGGTTTTTGTGCTGTCATCAAGGCACCCTTGAATTGAATTGATACTTTCTCTTTTCTTTTTTGTTCCACCAAATCATCTTCAAGTTGAAACCATCACAGCTTAATCTAGTCCTTAAATAAAGCTTCACCTACTCACTCATACATTTGCCTCTCCTTTTGTCGGAAAGGGACGGATCCTTTTATCTAATCATTCTTATTAAATAATTCAAGTTTTTGAAATTTGATTGAATAGTTAAAATTATTATAATTTTTAAAATGAGTGTTTTTAATCGTTTGATCAAATTTTTAGAATCCGAATTATTTGATAAAAATGATTAAATAGAATGGATCCGGATAAAATCCCTTTTCCCTTTTTGTATACCCAATAACAATCATTATACTAAAATAATCATCCACCCCATTATTGCTCCCCTTCTTTTTACTATTGTATGTACATATACGTATATGTGTATATATAAAAACAAAAGGGCCAGCTTCACTCCACTGATCCACTGCTCTCTCTCTCTCTCTCTCTCTCTCTCGCCCCCCCCTTCAATCTCTCTCTATAGAAAACACATTCAAGTTGTTTGTGTTGTTTTTCTCCATGGATTCTTATGAAGCTACCAAGATTGTTTTCTCAAGGATCCAAAGCTTGGATCCAGAAAATGCCTCAAAAATCATGGGGTGCCTTCTGCTGCAAGACCATGGCGACAAGGAGATGATACGCTTGGCATTTGGACCAGAAACTCTCCTGCACAATCTCATCCTCAACGCCAAAACCCAACTCTCCCTTCTTCCCTCCGACAAACCTACTACTACTTATACCACTACTTCTGCTACTTTCACCCCCATCTCTAGGCCTACCCCTTTGTCCCTCTCCTCCTCCTCCTCCTCCTCTTCTTCCTCAAACCTTTGGAGCCTCTCCAATTCCGTGAGCCCCTCTGCTGCTTCTTCTCCGTCTTATGCCAGTATTCTTACCAAAAACACTAACCCTACTTCTCTCTGTGCTTCTAGTAGCGAAGTTGTTGACAAATACCAGTTTCAGAGCAATCTTTCTTTTCTCAGTGATCCAAAAACTGATGACTTGTTTTATGGATCTGAAGATTTGAATTCTGGGGGTGGATGGAAACCATGTTTGTATTATTCAAGAGGGTTCTGTAAAAACGGCAGCACCTGCCGTTTTCTCCACGGCGGCAGCTCAGTTAATGTTTTTTCTCCAGGCAATGCCAATGTGATTGGACAGTGCCAGGAGATAATCAGATCCAATGCCGCTGCTCAGCAGCAGAAACTGGCTGCAGTGTCACACTTCATGGCTGGCCGCGGTGGTGATGCTTCCTCTTTCCCATACAACAAGTGCATGGATTTTCTTATGCAACAACAAAATGACTCTCCAAGGTATATATATACTTGTAATATTAACTAAAGTGGTAGTAAAATGTATTTACAGTTTTTGGTTGTTTATCCGGAATCATTTGGGGTATGATGTTCCGATCTACTTTGTGTTTCGCTTCAGTTTTACGAATAAAGCAGATCAAGTCGTCTTTAACTTTCCATACTTTCCGCTGCAAATTTTCAGTAAAAAAACTGACCACACTCTAATAAAATGTACTTCAAGCTTGGTTCTTACTAAATTTAACTTTTGCATAAAGTTATTGCCTCTAAATGAATTTTGTTTGGATTTTTCATGTGTTTTTTCAGGTCAGCAGCATCTGCATTGATGATGGGTGATGAAGTTCACAAGTTTGGGAGATACCAACATGATCGAAACGATTTTTCGACTTTAAATTTGGGAGGAAATGTCAATCACAGTTCAAGGCAGATCTACTTGACATTTCCAGCTGATAGTACATTTCGAGAAGAAGATGTCTCTAATTATTTTAGGTAATTAAATGGTTTTTCTTTTCTCCTTCTAGCAACCTGATGAAGTACTTAAAACTGAGAACTTGTGTGGTTTTGAAGCATTTATGGACCAGTGCAAGATGTGAGGATTCCATACCAGCAAAAGAGGATGTTTGGATTTGTTACATTCGTCTACTCCGAGACTGTGAAGATCATTTTGGCGAAAGGGAATCCTCATTTCGTATGCGATTCTCGGGTGCTTGTGAAGCCTTACAAGGAGAAGGGCAAAATCCCAGACAAGTAAGTTGTGCATTTTTGAGTCTTCTGGTTTTGTTTTTGCTTTTACAATTTTTGCCTTCCTCCTTCCACATTGTTAATTTTGCTTTGAATTGACAATTCCAGGAAGCAACAACACCAACAGTTTGAGAGGGAAGACCACCATCTGTGTAGAAGCCTGTCCGCGATCGATTCGAGAGAGCATTATGATCTCAATCCTGGTAAGAAAACATGGTCCTTTGATGGTATACAACAGCTCATGTAAAATGAGGATTCACTATGAATCTTATTTTCTTTGATGTCTTTGTAGGATCAAGAACGTTTTACAATACACAAGACATGCTTTTGAGAAGGAAATTAGAGGACCAGGCTAAGTTGCAGCAAGCCATTGAAATCCAAGAAAGGAGACTTATGAACCTCCAACTTCTAGGCATCAAACCCAACAATCTTCATCATCAGAATCAGTACTACAATGGTTTATCAGAAGGGTCTCCATTTCCTTCACCCACTTTGTCACATGCATCCAAAAATCAATCCTTCAATTTTTCACCTAGAGGCAATAATGAAGAAGTCCCACAAGGTTTGCTAATCAATGTGTTTCTAGAGTTCTTGATGTAGAAAGATAGTTGCATTACCAAGGGAAGTGATTTCCACACCCTTCTTATCCACATGCACACCCCTGCTTATTTTTGATAATTGGACTGAGTAAATTACATGGGACTCAATGGTCGGGAATAAGCTGTGTGCAGAAAGAGAAAATGGGTGTGTTGAAATCGGTTTCCATTACCAATTAGTGGTGCTTAATTCATTTATGCTTTGTTCACATTGCATGTTCTTGCAGAATACGATGAAGCTGAAAAACTGCAGCAGGAGATGAATCCAACTTTTAATCATCAAAATGAAGATAACAATGGCGATGATTTTAGCCTGCATGAAAGGTTTTGATCAGAATAAATTTAACCTTCAAATTAATTTCTGAATAAATATATAATGTCCGAATCAATGTTAATTCATTCTTTTTATTTGAAAAGCAGTATGGAGCACATTCTCCCTGATAGCCTATTTGCATCTCCAAAGAAATCAGCTGCTGGAGACCAAATAAATGTCTTCTCAACTACTGCTTCTGCACAAGTCAATACTGAAAGCTTCACCAGAACCACCACCATTTCTTCTAACAATATTAATGATAATTTACTGCCCACCACTTCTACCCCAAATGCAGATTCCCCAAAATCTGTTCTTTCCAAATGTCCAGGTACTGTCACTTCTTCTTTCCCCATATAACAAAATACAAACAAAAACACACACATACACATATGCTTTGCTTTACTACTGCTATGATCCATATAAAGACCAAAAAATAAAAAATAAACAAATTATTAATTTTAACATTTTAGGTTTTCTTTTGGAATGTAATTAAGAAAGTCAAGCATGGGCAGCATTGGGGGAGAAATGACCTTGCTACTGCTAGGGTAAGCATACATTTCAATCTCTTGCAAGATTCTTATAAGCTTATTATACACAATTCGAGCCAAAGTGATCACTCATGTGAAAATTTTATGGTGCTTCGGAGTATATCTATATACTCTAGAACAAGAATCTTGATCATTATATCTTGAACTAATAACTTAACAGTTTAAAATTCAGAGTAAAGAACACTCCAGAGCACCATAAAAAATCCCTCGTTCTTGGTAGTAATTACATTTTGTATACTTTCTTAATTTGCAGAAACAATTGAGAAGGATTACAAAAGGAAGAAAAAGATCGTCTAGCTATATAGCCAAAAGCATATACCTATATCAAAGCAAACTTGCAGACAAGATCTCAGCAAGATCACTATTGTCATTAATATATATATATATGTATGTATGTATGTATACTATTTAGAATAATAATACCTAATTGTATACATAAAAAAACAGATGGACTGATTTATTTTAGTGGGGTCTATTTCAGTACTCTCTGCCCTATCTCCATAGGTATGTGCTGGCTGGACCACAGCAAGCAAGCTGTAACAATGTAACATATCAACTTTCATATGATATTTTAATTTAGGGTTACTTATCTTTTTATTTTACCACTTCAGACTTATATGTAACCGGTTTATGGCTAAGTAAATAAATATAAAATTATATGTAAGTTTTTTTCTTCCGCATGAAGATAAATCATTAAATTAGAATGTCACGAATTAGTATGAGACCGTACATGTTTGATTTAAGGGGCTCCCCTTTTTGTGCTAGAGAGACGAAAACTCTGGATCAGATTGAGAGGTATTGTTGTAGATGAAGTAGGATTCTTTCATTTTCTATTTTCTTTTCTTTCTTCTACTTTTTTTTATATTTTTATTTTTGTCTTTATGCTTTTGTTAAAAAAATAATATAAAATGTTAACGTGAATTTAATATAACCGTTCAAGTAAGAAGAACACAAAGAACATAAAAATTAGAAGGGAAAAGAATATTCGTTGGGGATAGCCAATAAAGTAGTGAGCAAGTGTAGCAGAAGCATAACAATTGCACTGAAATGGAGCCCTCAAAAGCAAAAAGCAGCAGAGGAGATGACTCAGTGGAGGGAGGGTAAAAAGCTGAGCATCTCTGGCTCCATCTTGAGGCTTAATCTAGAATTACATTATATGAAAAAGAGAGTATCTCCGGATTTCTTCTACCAAGGTAATCAAATCATATTCGGATCATTTTGGATCTTTTCTATCAAGGTTACCGGATCAAGTCATTCGGGTTTTTGAAATTTCATCCAACGGTCTACCTGTTTTGACCATTTAAAAGTTATAATAATTTTTAACTGTTGAATAAAATTTTGAAGGTTTGAATCACTTGATCCACTAACGTTGGTAGAATCTGAGCTAGGCTGTCTGAACATAAAAGAAAAGAAAACTTTATGTGCATTTGGAAAATTATGACAAAAAGGAGGGGTAAAAATAATAACAAAAGAAAGAAAAGTGGTAGTTGTCCATTCATGCGAGTAAAGGGGGTTGCTTTTGGAGGACTCTTTCTTTTGTCTTATTTTGTAATTTTTGCTTTAAACAAGGGTTAATATATAAAGGAAGGGCCACAGAGTCAGTCCCTCACATGGCGTCTGAAAGCCCTTTGAATGGTATCCATGCCGATCTGGGCACCACGCACTCCTTTCCCTTTCAGTTTCAGTGCCTTTTTTGGACCTTCCTTCTCTGACCCCTTTCTGATTTTAACATTTGCTTCTCAATTTTTGTTTTTGACTTATAGGGTTTGATGGAGAGAGTAAAATAGAAAGCATTCACTGTTGTGTGACGTCACGGTTTAATGATACATTGTTATGTGTAAGGTTTTCTTCACATAAAAATGTATTTTTGGAGACACTATGATGGTTTTGAACTCGTTCTATGCAAGTTGCTTTCGATTTGATGTCCTCGTGTTTTGGCATGGTTTGATAGAAATTTCCAGTACGTTGTTGTAGATCTCATATTTTGGAATTTATTGTCATTTCAATGACCAATATTTAGTAGTCGAGAATTTCGATTCACAAGATACGTTGAAACATAATACATTTTTTGTGGGTTGATAAATTGAAAATTTTCTTCAAGGGGTAATGTGTCTTCGTTGACATATGTTGAAATTAAATTGGGGGAGCATTCTCTGTCTTCCTATTTCTCTCCCTCACATCTAGTTTTGTTGTATAACGCATGTGAGGGTTGTTGAACAAATCAATGAGAACGACAATGCAATTCAAGATGTCCCTCCGACATCCCCAATATCTTTGAGACCTTCAAGATAACGGTTAATTTCTGCTACAACATCAAGATCGACTTGAGGAGCCAATTATGACTGGCATGTATAAGAAGGAAAGTAAATGGTGGTGTGTACATGAGTGGAGAAGAGGAAGAATTGTTGAACAAAAGCAATAAAAAATAAAATTAAGCTCATTAAATATGTGGGACAATTTCAAGTCATCATATCTCTTTTGAACAGTCTAGATTGAAAAGGAGGGAAGGCGAGGGGAGATAATCCAAGTTCAACAAAATTTGTGCACTTCAAGCAATTGACATGATTACACATAGAGGGCATTTAGGTCATTTCGGACATCCAGGTGCCATGGTCCAACGCTCTTTTTTAATACACAAAATGTTACTTAATTCAATTCTAATGTTGAAAATATTTTGTGAGTTCAAAATTACCCCTGAAATTGTGGATTTGATTTGAGCTCTTGCTTAAATTTTTGTTTGTGAGTGTTGTATGTCTTGCATTTGTGTCCCACTCTTGGGGACTGCCTCCCTATAAACGACAGTGCGATAGTGCTCCAAACAGAGTCAATATGGATGTTGTGGGTTTCACAACAAAATTATAACAAAAAAAAAATAAAAGAAAAAAAAAATACGGTCTAAAAATTTTCTCTAGGTACGGATCAGTGTTTTATTTATACAAACGATATTAGAGAATGAGATAATCAAACGTTATGATCTTGAGTGCAAGAAGTGTGGTACCATGCGTGGACGTATTTAGCATAAGGGGATTAGTGACCAATTTGTACGAGTAAGTTCATATTTGTAAGATGGAATCGTTGCCGATGTTTAGGCCAACATGTGGAGATACAGCACAGCAGGACCACCAAAAAGGTATTCATGTTGGATAACTGCATTAATGTAATTCTAAATCTAATGTGGTTAAGATGTCTCCATCATTTGCCCCTCACATTCTGACAATTTTCAAATGGCTGCCCTCCTCACTCAACATTGTTAGCATATATTTAGATGTGTTAATTAATTTGATTTATATTGTGCTAGGCTAGTGTGGTGTCCAAATCAACCTAATTAGGAGATTGGTGATGTTTCCATGTCGTTTAAGTGACATGCTTTAGGGTATTTAAAAGAAATACTTTTGAATGTGTGAAATGACCAAATGCTCATAGAAGGGAGAGAATTGACTTTTGTTGACCATAATGTCATGACATGTATGATAGCATCTTAGTACATTATAATGCTCGTCAATATGAATGCGTGGGCGTAAACGGAACGTAACACAGTTCCATAATTGACTGCCACTTGAATTTGTAGCAGGCGGAGATCCGACGATTAGATCATTATGAAATTGTAATAATATTTATTGTAGAAGAAATGTGTTTGCCTTAAACAACTTATAGATCGGAAATCCGATGTCAGATCTTCCAAAATGAGACTAATTGGGGGGAGGGGTAGGTTTTACCAGATACCGTTTTGACCGAGGATTGACTTGTGGCCAACATTTTTGCAATCTCAAATATTGAAGTTAGCATCACTAGAGGCCAAATAGAGCCCAGCGGGCAAAATCTGCCCATCGTCACTCTATCTTGTGATGAGATGAAACATTCGTTTCTACTAAGTATGATATGCAAACGTTTATGTAGTGTATGTTGAATTTCTCGTATGTACGATGAACTACGATTAGCTTGATCCATTCATAGAGTACGTAGGCAGACTAACTCGAAAGATGTAGCCATTATATTAAATAAAAATTAATTGATACCACATCTCGGAGTTCGAGACATGACATTTTTGTGATTGGGCTGGGTATGACTTTACCAATTGGCAAAGACAAAGCTCCTCCGAAGAGAGCTAGTCGAAGGTGTGAGTAGACTTTTACTTTAAAAAATCTTTCTTTATTAAATGTTAAGCATGCCTAGACAAATATAAATATTGATTTCTCTATTATTACTTATCTTGGGGTAAACATACCTTACACAGGTTTAGAGTATTGTACCAGCTTACGATTGTCATATTTAGCTTACACGTGTACAATATATATACTTAGCTTGTCTACAGACATAACATTCACCTTGCACGTGTATGATATATACTCAACTTGTCTACTACATGATATTCACTTACACATGTATGTTATATACTCAGCTTGTCACGTCGAGATTACTCTGTAATGGCATGATTATACAATTATACTCAACTTGTTAGTATGTCGAGATTACTCTGTAATGACATGATTATACAGATATACTCTCAGCTTGTCAATATGGCAAGATTATTTCGTATTAACATGATTATAATATTATACTTAGCTTGTCATTACTTCGAGACTACTCAGTGATGACATGATAATATTATCCAGCTTACACTAGTTACAGTTAGTGTAGGATATCGTATGATATGTCCGTGAAGCAAAAAATAATCAAGAAAATTATGAAGGCGACACGTGTACTTTTGGGTGAAAAAGACAAAATTACCCTCAAGGTAAACCGGTATTCACATGCACATGCAACGGACAATAACGGCTCAATCAAAGAAGAGTCAAAGGTGATCAAAATGATATTTATTCAAAACCCTTTCATCACTCCTCATCAAATCCTCACTCAAAAAGTAACTCCCAATTTTCATATTCAATTTAGGATTAATTGCCAGTTAATTGCAAGATACTATTTCACATAATATCTTGCAATTACACTCATAATTTGACCATATGTGGCCGGCCCCTATTCTCCAAATTGGGCCGGTCACTCCCTTATCAATAGTCATGCTTGCCCACTAAAATGCTAGTTCATTCTCTTCCGAAAAATTCCTAAACACTTTCTCTCTTTAATTCTAACTTTGGCATCGGAGATTCTTCACCAAAGACAAAGCCCCTCCGAAGAGAGCTAGTCGAAGGTGTGAGTAGACTTTTACTTTAAAAAATGTTTCTTTATTAAATTTTAAGCGTGCCTAGTCAAATATAAATATTGATTTCTCTATTATTACTTATCTTGTGGTAAACATACCTTACACAGGTTTAGAGTATTGTACCAGCTTACGATTGTCATATTTAGCTTACACTCGTACAATATATATACTTAGCTTGTCTACCGACATAACATTCACCTTGCACGTGTATGATATATACTCAGCTTGTCTACTACATGACATTCACTTACACATGTATCTTACATACTCAGCTTGTCACGTCGAGATTACTCCGTAATGACATGATTATCTAGTTATACTCAACTTGTTAGTACGTCGAGATTACTCTGTAATGACATGATTATTTAGATATACTCTCAGCTTGTCAATATGGCAAGATTACTTCATAATAACATGATTATACTATTATATTTAGCTTGTCATTACTTCGAGACTACTTAGTGATGACATGATAATATTATCCAGCTTACACTAGTTACGGTTAGTGTAGGATATCGTATGATATGTCTGTGGAGCAAAAAATAATCAAGAAAATTATGGAGGTCACACGTGTACTTTTGGGTGAAAAGGAAAAAATTACCCTCGAGGCACACCAGTATTCACATGCAAATGCAACGGACAATAACGACTCAATCAAGGAAGAGTCAAAGGTGATCAAAATACCTAGCAACTCAGCCTAATGGCACGCCGGGGGCAAACGAGCACCACAAGGACATACTAGCCCAACTACCAAGAACTGATGGCATGCTTTGTCCTCAACATTCCAAACGATTTAATACTGAAACAACAAATCACTAGTAGTCGAGCATCACGGGCCTAGTGGTCCAATTCCTCCTATTGCGCACAACTTGGCCCAAGCCAGCCCTAGCTCTGCTCTCATAGCCATGCCTACTTGCTCCACGGCTCCCGGCAGCCTTTGATCTATCATTATGGCTCCTAACTGTGCCAATCTTACACCACTGCTCCCAGCCATACCAATCTTTCCATGTGGCTTATGCCGACCAAACCCATGTCACTCCAAACTTCAAAGTATTCAACGATGGAGCGGAAGAAAATGCTTTATTAGCAGCTTCTGCTAACGAAAGACTTAGTGGTGAAAAAGCTTACAATTTATTCAGATTCTTAGCTGATCACCAACCAAGCCTTAAAAGGGCACACGACGAAACATCTAATGATGGTGCAATACTTGAAGAAAGTCTGGAAGCAAGTCACTGCGCTTCCTACGTACACCTTTACGCGGGTTCCACAAACAGTTCGAAGTCTCAAGCAGATCGCCGAACAAGACGTTATAGGCTGAGGATTATTTCAGTTGTCTAGCAATCCAGTTTTCCTCAGCTACACTCACAACAAGGATTTCCATGCTCTCCAGTACAATAAGGTAAACCAATTCCTCGACACCCATATAGGTCTGCTCTCTAGTGCGAGAGGATAAACTAATTGATCTCTAGTGCAAGAGGGTAAACCAATTCCCCGACACCCATCTTGGTCTGCTTTTCAGTGCGAGATGATAAACTAATTGCTCTTCAGTGCAAAAGGGTAAACTAATTCCCCGACACCCATTTGGGTCTGCTCTCCAGTGCGAGATGATAAACTAATTACTCTCCAATGTGTAAAGGTAAACTAATTCCCCATCTAGGTCTACTCTCCTATGCGAGAGGATAAACTAATTGTTCTCCAGTGCGATATGGTAAACTAATTCCCCAGCACCCATCTAGGTTTGCTCTCTAGTGTGGGAGGATAAACTAATTGCTCTCCAGTGCGAGGAAGCCACACAGCTTTAAAGATCAAACACTCGAAAACCAGATAAGTAGCAAATGGTCAGAGGGCAGCAACCACTTCGTACTCAACAGTTCGCTCATCCAACACTTCATCTTCAGCAGCTCCAATCTCGGCAACTCCGTCCTTGATTTCTCCATCTACGGCAGCTGAAAAATCAAACTTAAGCAATTTCCTCATTCTTGGCAAGCAACCCAAATCGTGGCCCATGCACGTGACTTCCTCGACCCATGTCGAGCCAACCTTTGGCTTCAGTCAAGCCGAGCAATACAAGTTGTGGCCCCTGCCACACCACCTTCTCGGCCCATACCAAGCAGAATCCTGGCTCTTGCTAGCCGATGTACCGCACCACCCCGACGATTGCCCCATGACAACACCACCCAAGAAGAAGACAAAGAAAATTAAGTTTTTCTTACATTGGTGCAGGCGGAGAAGACAAAGAAATCAACAGAAGGCGGTTCTTTGTATGGGCAAGCAAAGAAGAGTGCTAGGGGAGGGGGAACAAATATCTTCTAGCTTTCTTTTTTTCTTGTAGGGATAAATAATTGCCCTCTGAAGTTGATTTAATCCACTACTTATCTAGTGGGTTATCATATAACACATCCACACAACACGGGTATGTAGACGTCTATGGCCATATGATACAATTGAGGATATATGTATATATTTCTTCTCTGGTGCAACTCGGAGTCGTATGGCTTCACCTTCGGGTGATGAGGTCTACCATGTTTCTTCATTACGTAACCCAGTGTCGTATAGCTTCACCTTTGGGTGATGGACAAGTACTGCATTCGGGCAAATGAGGAGTTGATGATATTGATGATATACCCCCAGCTTCACTAGCCTGGGGCTAATGTCGGTGTGTGATGTTATATATTTCTTCTTTGGCGTAACCCAGAGTCGTACAGCTTGACCTTCGGGTGATGGGGCCTACCATGTTTCTTTGCTAGCGTAACCCAGTGTCGTACAACTTCACCTTTGGGTGATGGAAAGGTACTACCTTCGGGCGACTATGATACCCCTAGAAAGTACAGTATTAATGAGATTTATGGATTTGCCTTCGGACGATGATAACACCATTATTGAGCATGGTTTGACTCGAACTTGTTTTACGAATGTTTTCATGGCATGTAGAGTTTTCAAAAAACTACTATGTAATATTATATATATGTTTTCAAAACAATGAGGTGAATGGTTTTCTTATTATTAGTACTATTATTATAAACTTGGGTCCATTCACCTTTTTTGTTTTGCGCCCCCTTTAGGATTTAGAATTGAGGCATATAATCTCGGCATCAGGGCACTTCTGCGTAGTGATCTTTGAGTCTTCTCAGGGTAGAACCCATTCCTTTGTTCATACCTTTTATAATAATTATTTCACATTATTCTTGAGTAATTGTATGCTCTGAACACGATTCTGCATTGGTATATCACCTTCTACTTACATATTTTAGCTTCATCCCTGCTTTAAATAGCGTCGCCACCCTCAGGTGTTGGCCAGCACATGCCTATCCTAGTATTTGGGGATATTGGGATCAGGCTGTGTCACGTACTCAGATTAGCAATGTCTGCTGGGGTCGGAGTAGAAGTTGGCACAAATGGCTGTCTTTCTGGGGTTATGGTACTTATGCTACCATAATAGAAGATAGGAATCTGGGTTTGCGGAGTGGTCCCGTTGGAGTTTTCTAAAGCCTTCATATATTTCTTGACGTCCATGAAGTTTGTGTGACTTTCCGCAGAGAAGCAATGTAGGCTTTCTCCAACTTATCAATAGAGGTGTTAATCTTTAACAAAGTTTCTCAAACTTGTTCTATGATAGGAAGGGATCCAGCGATTGGAGCATCGTTACTCCCTGGGGTGGTTGTAACATCAGGGGTTGGTTGCTTGCCCTTAGAATGGTGGTGGCATCTGGAATATGGTTATTCCCGATGAGTGCAATGGGTGCGTTTGGGGTTAAACTGTATCTCAGTGCCATGTTAACGGTTTTAATAGAGCTTTCAGTCATGTTTGTGGGAAAGTGGTCTGATTATGAGGAATATGAATTAACTCTTAATGAAATCACCAATTGTTGGAACCAAATTTGCGCACCACCATGAAGGTTGAAGATGCACAAATATGTTTACTTGTAAAACCGGGCATAAACTTGAATTAGCCAAACAACAGGGGTGTGTGCTGATTAAAGCCTCTCCAACGATCAAGTTAGTAAGCAATACAAGACTTAAGCAGTGGGTAAGAGCATAAGTAGGTAATAATTGCATTACCAGAGATTAACCCTAGAATGATATATTTATACTCTTCAAGGATGAGACATTTTAGGATAGTGAATTTGTATTAAACTAAGA
Organism: Pyrus communis; assembly: GCF_041283825.1. Classification (NCBI taxonomy): domain Eukaryota; kingdom Viridiplantae; phylum Streptophyta; class Magnoliopsida; order Rosales; family Rosaceae; genus Pyrus; species Pyrus communis. Next base: position 10,621,200 of record NC_142567.1, read on the forward strand.
GAATCTTAGATGATATTTAGAATGTAGATATTGCATCCTCTTAGAAGTGTGATTACTTGTGGCATATGCCAATCCTTAGATTGTAAGGACTCCAAGATTATAGAAAACATGATGATTCCTTGTTGGATTAAGCATATATTGCAGGATAAGCATGGTCAATCTCTGGCAAGTCGTCAGACTTCGCCCATTGATTCCAAAATAAAATGATGTGGCATTGATGCTCCATTTATTCAGCTTTGCTTTGGAGGCTATTGAGTCCATGACCAAACTTATGAGTATTCGAATTCCGGTCCACCTTACTCCGGCTTTGGAAAATCATGCTCTCACATTAGCAATATCTAATAGCATAATAAAACATAATATTAGACTTGGCATTTGTATCGTGTGTTCCGTGTTCATGTCATTTTTATGACATACCTGATATCTTAACGGGTCGTGTCGTGTAAAACTTGTTAAAATGAACAAGTAACATGACTCGCTTTGAACTCGACCCGTTACCAGTCAAAGAAAAATATATTTTAAACCAATAAATAATCAAAAGAAAAACGTAATACTAAAAACGTAAGTGAGATCAAAGAATCCAACGGTAAGGATTTTAGTTCACATAAGTGAGATTAAATCCTATGGTTATTGTTGTAGTAAGGTTTTTTTAATAGTTTTTTAATTAATCTAGAAGTGTGAAGAAATATATATTTAAACACTCATAACGACAAGCTCTACAATTTTTGTGAAAATGTCAACTCTGAAATTCGCCATCATAATCCTATAAAACCATAGATTTAAATTTAACCATTGATTGTCATTTACGTTTCTGCTCCATTCTTCTAACTAAATTTCATTTTTTAGATTTTCTTTTTCAAAAACATGACATTTTAGCAGAAGCAGAAAGATGAACGGTTCAGATCATTGATATCACATTCAGATTTGTACGGTTGGTGAAAATATTTCTTAGAGTTTCTAAAGTCCCTAGAATATATGTATAATCGACTTATATTTCAGTTAATCGTCGGAATGTGATATCAACGATCCGAACCGTTTTTTTTTTTTTTTTTGCATCTACTAAAAGATCATGTTTTCAAAACGAAAATCTAAAAAATGAAATCCAATGAGAAGAATAGAGCGTAAACGACCACCAGCGGTTAAATATAAATCTAGGATTTATGGGTTTTGTGCCAAATTTCGGAGATGACTCCTTTAAAAAAGTTGTAAAGCTTGTTATTACGAGTGTTTGTATATTCTTTTCTCATTTTTCACACTTCTACGTCGATCTTTATGAATTATTAATTTGCACTCAAACAATAAAACACTATTCATGAGGGTTTGGAGGGTTTTAAAAATCTTAATGACTATGTAACCATCTTTTAAGTGTAGAGAATGCAATCTCAAGCGTTTATATATTTTGTTTTCACATTTTCACACATTTTCATTAATTATTATATATTTTTTATTATGAGCATTGACATATTTTTCACACCAGAATTTAATTATTATGCTTTTTTTAATAGGCTATAGTAATTTTAAATTGCTTTGGTATTTTTAATGTGCTTTGGAATTTTATATGGATGGCTATTTTATTAAGGTTTTTTGGTAGTTTAAAATTATCAAACTAACTTTTTTCTTATCAGGTTGAATGGGTTATTCACAGGCAAAACTATTAAGAACCTGTTAACGTGTGACCTGATAACAATCTGATTAGTTAACATGTTGACCCAAACTCCATTATCTTCATGTTATTTCAGGTCGTGTTAACATGTCATGTAAGAAATTTTCAGGTCTACATAATATTGTATATGCAAAATCAACATCATAATATTGCATATCCAAAATCAAAATAAGTCAACTTCGTTAGAACTTCTGTCAAAATAAGTCACGTGTCACGCATATGAGGCTTAATTGAAGGGTAAATATGGCAAGCTAAATGAAAAGAATTGTAGCAATGGTTCCTCAACTTTAACCCAATTGGAGAAATGGTCCCTCAACTTTAACCCAATTGGAGAAATAGTCCATGAACTTTAACCCAATTGTAGCAAGGGTCCCTTAACTTTAACTCAATTGTAACAATGATCCTTCCAATATAGTCATTTTGATGGAATTTTGATAGAGTTGACAAAAGGACCATAGCTGCAGGTTTTGATGAGTTAAGGGACCAATAGTCATGAATTTTTGATTAAGGGACCATCGCTCCAATTCGGTTAAAGTTGAGGGACCATTGTTACAATTTTCTTATATATATAAAGCGATATATAAAATATAGATAAATTGGGGGTTCATGCAACATGGTGAATGTTTTCATGTTATTAAGGCTTATAAAATATCGATTATGTGTTTTAGAAGAACTTTTAATTGGATGACGAAGAAAGTCTTTGAATGCTAGTTGTAGAAGAACCTCTTCCAAGAACCTTTATTTCCTTAAAGCAGTAGCAAGAACGTGTTGATAACGTGTTGTAGGCCTATTTTACTGAGGGTAAAGAGAGGGAGAAGGATCAGTGGCAAATAGAGAGAGATAGAGAATCTGGTGATTCTGTATTAATGATTTCCTATCCATTGTGCATTTATTTATAGTCATAAGAAAAGAAGAATCCTTACCTTTCAAGTAATAGATTACAACTAAAACTATCTAAAAGATACTATTGAATCCCATAAGTATTTATAGAATCACTCCTAACTAATTTTAGGACTGCATCAATGTAAATTTTTCCAATATATAAAGGGTTGATTTAGGCCAATATACAATAAAATCTCTAGATGGAGATAAAGTAAAATCTCTATATGGTCTAGTAGTATTCCCATTCACTTGTAAGTGAGAGGTTTTAGGTTCGATTCTCGTTAAGAGTGAATTTGAACCACATTATTGCTAGCCTTTTCTGAGGCTAAGCTGACCCCCTCCCCATTAGGTCATCTCCAACCAAAGGAGGGCCAAAGAGCCATGTTTAGCCCTATAGCACTGCAAGAAATTATTTTTTAATGAATAGTATCAGACCATATTTTATATCATCTCCAACCGAGGGGGCCAAAAGGTCATAGGCCAAAACATAGCCTTTTGACAAAAAACTAGTCTCCAACTGAAGGGGGCTATTTTTTTAGCCCCCTCAATAATTTATTATTTTAATTGAATTCATATGGTTAATTGAATTAAACTATCATATTAAAATAAGGTTTTCAGACATATTTTGAGTGTCACTTGTCGCTAAATTAATAAGCCTCTGGATTTCTTATCTTTATATAATGAAAAGGATGTGAAAAATTGGTGAAGAATTGAAATAAAATGAGGTAAGATAGTATGAAATGATGAAAAGGATGTGAAAAATGGGGTAGAAATGACCTAGGTATTTATAGGAAAAAAAATTAGAATTTTTTTTTAAAAAATTTCGTCTAAAAAAAAGTTAAATCCAACAATAACTTGACATCAGTATGATGTCAGGTAGTATGTATTTAGGCTGGGGCTATAGGGTTGGTTAGCTGGCTGCTCTTGGCCAGCCCTTTGGCTGGTTCTCCAATATTTGGTCGGGTAGGGCCCACGAGCCATTTGGCCTAGCCCTCGGTTGGAGATGGTTTTCATGTCAAAACGGGCTATTTTTTGGCCTATAACCCTTTAGGCGGGTCGGTTGGAGTTGACCTTACTGTAGATAATATCGTATGTTAAAAAAAATTGCTATAATGATTTTATAGGTGGCATTACATATGACAAACAATAAGTCAGGGTTCAGAAGTGTAGCAAAATTGTAACTTGTTGTTTGGATGTGCTTTTAAAATGACTGAAAGCGCTTTTAGAAAAATGTTTTTGAGTTCCAAAAGCACTTTAAGTGTTTTATGCAAGAAACACCAGTTATGTGCTTTTTCCAGGAAGCACTTTAAGTGTTTTTTCAGGATTTACTTGCATATTTACTAAAAATTGGTTCTAAAAATATTTTCACTAAAAACTCTTTCAATTATTTTAAAAACACATTCAAACGAATTTTTATACAAAGAAACTTTAACATTCTCTCAGAATATTTTAAGCTATTTTGATTTATACGAGCAACGACTCGTACGGATTCGGGTGTAAAAAGTACCTTACTTTGACATTGGGATAATTTTTGTCTGTAAATCTACACAACGTTGAAACTCAAAATAATATTAACGAATGCAAAAATGATTCTTTTTCTTCATCGGAAAAAAGGAATAAATGCAATAATTTGTAAAGAAATTGTCAATAAAGATAAAAGAAAATTCAAGAAACAGTTGAAGTGAACTGGAAAATCATATGATTTTTTTTAAAGAATAATCAGATGATTCATAATCCACGATTACCCCACCAGACGAAAAATATAGATTAAGAATATTTAATTCCTATTTAAATTAGCCTCGAAATTATCACTCTGCAGGGTTTCGCACCGTAATTGATTTTTATATTCAAAATTTGAATTTTTGGATAAAAAGTTGAGGACTTTTTTCAAAATAATTTTAATCCTTAAAACAGATATAAAAAACCCTGGATGCGTGGGACAACGTTGGAAGTAGGGTTACGATGAATTGTCCGTGTATGACTTTTTATAGCCAATGATATCTGTTTTAAGAAGCGAATGTTAATAATAATATGATTTAAATTTTTTTAATAAAAATTAAAAATTAATTATAATTTTAAAAATTATATTTTAATATCTTATTTACAAATAAAAAGAAATACCGGTAATTCACAGCCGTGGTTGCGTTGTATTTGACAATTAACTTTGAAGTAAGTAGATCTGAAATCTACCACTCCTTCCGGTCTTCCCTCAAAGGATAGATTCCAGAGGGATGAGAGAGAAAGACAGACAGAGAGACAGGTAGGAGAGAGAGGCTTTTCACAGTCTACTGAAATACACTTCAAACCCTACTCAAAAACCAATTTTCTCACTCCTTCTCCGGTCTGATAGAGAAAACTTGATGGGTTCCTATGAACTTACAAATGTACTCTTTTCGAAGATCAAAACCTTAGACCCAGAAAATGCCATCAAAATCATGGGTTATCTTCTCATTCAAGATCTTGCCGAGAAGGATTTGATTCGTTTGGCGTATGGTCCCGAGAGCCTTTTGCACTCGCTGATTCTGAGGGCTAAAATCCAGTTGGGACTTTCTTCAAACACTTCGTCCGCATCTTCCACTCCTTCCTCTCCTTCACCCCTAAATCCCATAGCCAGACCAACCAACGCCAACCCATTTTCTCAGTCCTCTCCTAGAACCCCAAACGGCTTTGACTTTGGGAACAACTCTTCTTCTCCCTCTTCGAATTCCTGGCCGCTTTCTGGCTTCCCAAACAACTCCATTAACCCAAAGGCAAGCCCTTTACTCTCTCATGACAATATCCGGGCCGGGTCCTTCTCCGTTCCAGTACATTCGCACCAGTTCAGTAAGGATGGTGGTGGTGGGGGCGGTGGTGATGGGTGGCCAGGAAGTGACCTCATCGACGAGCATCAACTCAGCGAGTACCTCTCCTTTCTCAACGAGTCCTCTTCCTCTTCGAGGCCGGGCGATTTCATTAATCCCAGGTTCGAATTGGGTCCCGGGGTTCCTGATTGGGTTCATTCGGTTAACAATGGCGACACCCATTTCCACAAAAGGAGCTATTCGGCCAGCGATGCTTGTCTCGGGTCCGAGGACCCTGCTTTGGGAGTTGGGTTCAAGCCGTGTCTTTACTTTGCTAGAGGGTTTTGCAAGAATGGTAGCAATTGCAAGTTTGTGCATGGCGGTTTTGCTGATTCCCTGGACGCTCCTGGTGCTATTGTGGGGTCTCCCAGTAATCTTACTGGTTTCGAACAGCAGGAGGAGATGTTGCGGTTGAAAGTTGAGCAACAGAGATTGGCTGCTGCCTCTCAGTTCATGGCTGGAGGGTCGCTTTCTTCGTACAACAAGTACATGAATTTCCTATTGCAACAGCAGAATGACCCTCAGAGGTAAATTGGAAGTCGCCGATTTTGCTATTTTCTGTTGCTTTGTTATTTATTTAGAGTATGTTGAAAACAACCCATTTCGCTCTGTATAGATTGATGTCTTTTGTGTGGAAGTGTTGTTGACTGCAAGTGCATTCTTGGTTTGGTTTGGTTACTGGTTCTGTCTCTTTTTTTGGTTCAACATTTTTGTTTCCTCCGTGGAATCTGTTGCATTGTAGATTTGCGGCCATGATGATGGGGGAAGAACTTTTCAAGTTTGGGCGGTGTCGACCTGATAGAAACGAACTTCTGGCAATGGCTTCTGTTGAAAAGGCGAACTCAGCTTCAAGACAGATCTACTTGACATTCCCAGCTGAGAGCACTTTTAGAGATGAAGATGTTTCAGAATACTTCAGGTAGAATTATACATCCTATTACTTCCTTATTATTTGTTAGTTGGACCAAGTCTTCGAAGCTGTTGTTATGCCTGAGTATTGGCAAAATAGGAATTGGTTTCTTTCGAATCGATCATTCCTTAGCACTTCGGTCAACTATAATGGCATTCTAGTGTATGCATTTCATCTTGTGGCATGACAATCTATATGTTTTCTTAAGTTAGTATGAGAAGGCAATTTGGGCTTTTGGGCATTGTTTGACTTGAATACATTGTCAACAGTCTAAATCAGTAGGGATTTTACTTTTGAACCGTACCCAACACTTGCATTAGGGCATGCAATGTTGGCTTCAAATGTTACAATTGACCTATATTATGCTAATGCAGCATATGCACTGCCTTGAATTATTACTGAGGGATTCTTCTTTTACAGGATGAAGTCAAATAAACTGAAGATGTTCAGTTAGTGCTCTGCTGTGAACATGAGTCTCGTGTCATACACCATTTGACAAAACGATTTATCTGATCAACCATACTTTTGTCTTTGTATGACTCCCACTTTGTGATTTTGCAATGGCAATGATGAATTGTTGTTTGTGAATCTGTCAAATAACTTTTCTAACCGGTTATTGCTTGGTATGTCATGGTACGACTTAGTGAAAGAAATTTTTTTCTGGAAAATAAGAAAAAAGGTTCTTGACATGGGGAGAGAGAGAGAGAGAGAGAGAGAGAGAGAGAGAGAGAATATGGAAGTGATAAAAATTAAGCATGAATTCAATCATGAAAATTGAATGACCTTGGAGGTCCCAATGCATGGTTATTGGAGAGGATGATGTCAAGTGTCAATATCACAATGTAAAACAAATTCAGAGGTCTTTTGGGATCTTGAGTGGCTGGCCAAATGTGTGTTGGCCCTCATGTTTGGTTCTACTTTAACAAAGAGAAAGGATTTCTATGTATTATTACAAGATAAGAGATTTTCATATGATTGTTATTATAGTGTTCAAACGCTTACTGTTCTGGAGTTCTTATGGACTTGTTCGTTGTTCTACTTTAGCAGCAAGTTCGGGCCAGTTCAAGATGTCCGGATCCCATATCAGCAGAAGCGAATGTTTGGGTTCGTAACATTTGTCTTCCCAGAAACTGTCAGGCTTATATTGTCCAAAGGCAATCCTCATTTTATATGTGATTCACGTGTGCTTGTCAAGCCCTACAAGGAGAAGGGAAAAATCCTGGATAAGTATGTGCATTATTCCTCTGTTACGTTTTAATCTAAGGCATATTGTTATTTCACTTGCATTGATGCCTCAATTGTTGATTGTCTGCAGGAGGCAACAACAACAACAACAGCATTTGGAGAGGGGAGAATTTTCATCATGTTTGAGCCCTGGTAGTCTTGATTCTAGAGATGCATATGATCTCCCACTTGGTTAGTAAAACAAGAATGGATACTTTGTGCCATAAACACTATTGTAAAAAGAAAGAAGGGATGACTGAATGTTGACAAATGTCTTAGCATTTTGCTGAATATGCAAGAGAGAATCTCTATTCTCGTTGATATTTTTTTTTTCGTTTTATATTTTACCTGAATGCTTCTATTAGGGGGAAGAATGTTCTACAGTACACAAGATGTGTTATTGAGAAGAAAGTTGGAGGAGCAGGCTGAACTGCAGCAAGCAATTGAACTCCAAGGCAGAAGACTTATGAGTCTGCAGCTCCCGGACTGGAAGAATGAACGCTTAACCCATCATCACCGCAGTCTATCTGTTGGTGCTCATGGTCCTCTGTTGAGCCCTCATTCCCATGCTCAGATCAATCAAAATATCCTTCCATTTGACAGCATGGAACAAGAAGTTGCAGAAGGTTTTCTTATTATCACTTACCATTAATTTGTACTGTGTATATGTTTAAATTTTGTGATGTATAATCGTTGTTCCGACTACTGAATTCCATGTTATCGCAGGCCACATTGACATTCCAGCTGACTTAATCTCTGTGACTGGTGCAATTGCTGAGCAGCAGTCCCAGAAGGAAGATAATTTGGCTTTCATTCACAACAATGGCAATGGGAATGGCAAGGAAAAGGAGCTAGTCTCCAACCTGGATGCTCCTAATCTTCATAAAAGGTAAGGAGCTTTGTTTTCGTATCAAGTAAATATTGACTACAGCTATAACAACGTGACCTAATTTATTTGTTTATTGATTTAAGTTTCTTCTATTGTAAAATATCAGGTTCTTCTGCATATTGCATTTAATATATTTATCTTCTTTTTTATGTTCTTGTGGTTGTGATGAGAGAGCAGTGCAGAGCAGGTCCTGCCTGATAGCCTCTTTGCTTGTACAAAATCTGCCGGAGATCATCATCTATCTGAGTTGTCAACCGCTGTGCCCGAAGTTAATGATACTGCCATTACTACTGAAAACAACACATTATCATCAGTCAATTCTGCTGGCTTCATTGCTTCTCATTGATAATGCTGATCGACTGTGCTACTGCTAGGGTAAGGACCATCCCTACTAATTTTGTTCTGTGTACATAACTTTGCTAAGGTCTGTAGCGGTGCGAAATCAAACAATCTACGTTTATGATTATGTTCCTCCTCCCTTGTGCAGGAAAGTAGAGAAGCATATAAAAGGAGGAGTAAATCCGCTAGAAGATGTATAGCTGCTGAATTATACCTACATCAAAGACTAAGAGTAGATCCATAGAGAAGGAAGATCTCAACGAGGTCTCGCTTGCCATCACCCCCGATACATACTGCTAACCGAAAAGAAAATACATATTTCATACGTAAGGACAGATGAAAATACGAACGAGAGTGGGATTGATCGATCGATCTCTTTCGCTATTTTGTGTTTTCTGTAGTCTAGAGCAGAACAAGGATTGTAACTTGTATTTTACGTTGTTATGTACAGAACAACTTATCTTTCATCTTACTATGTTTCCTAAGGTTAGGTTTTGAGTTTTCCAGAAAAATAAGAATCAGTAGTGGCTGGTTTGTACATAAGATTATTTTCAAGAAGTTAAAACTCAAAATTTTCAACCTAGAAAATTTAGGTTGTAACTTAGAAATAGTTTTTCTCGTCCAACCTTTTGGGTTAAATATTTAGCACGAAATTATTAAAAAATAAATTTATAATTATTTTTTTTCTTAATTTTTTTAATAAATTATGTAGACTATTATAATTTAATTTTATGAATATTTTAATCTAAAATGTTTAGATTCCAATTAATATTGAAAAATCACTTAATTGACACTGTGAAACTTGTGAAGCACTACGAAAGAATATGAAACATATAAAATAATTTTCTTTAATTACTTTAGCAGTTGGATTTAAATTTGGGCAGTTAGATATTTTTTTTTTTTTACTGTTGGATTTGATTAAATTAGATATCAACCGTTATATTTTATTAATTTATAAATATAAAACTATAAAAAATATACATATATGGTGGGCTAGCTCAACTAACCTTAGGGGAATCTTGGGCTAAATTTATCCCAAAAAAAAATTTTGTGTTTTAACTCATATTTAGTCAAAAGATTGGAGTAAGTTGGGATAAGTTTAGTTACTCTAACAATAGGTCTAAGTAGAAAGGGGATCGAATGGCTATTTTATGTTTTGTTGGGGTCATATGATTGTCTTGTAGCTGTCTGATGTTTTGGTTGCAGCAGCAGCATCACGTGATCACCGAATCAGGGGCAGGAAGGGGATTTTGTTGAAAGTTTTTGCTTTTGGTAGGTGGTGTGCTTTGTCACATATTGTTTGTTGTATTTTACACGTGGGTGCAACGAGTAAAGTCGTCACATGGGTGCCGCTGACATTTACGTAAATGGGTATACATCAAAGTTATTTATCACACTCCTTTCGCTTTCACTCTTAATGGAAATGTTTGTTGTTTCTCATCAATCTTTGTGTTTTTTGCTCCATGTGCTTGCTGACTGTTCGATGGTGTAGGATTGTAGGATTCTCTTCTTTTCCGTTCTCCTCCCCTCCTGTCCCTTCGTCTTTGTTTTTTTCCCTATATAAATAAGAGAAGGCAACATGAAATGTTAATATGATTTAATCGTGAGGATTCAAATATAGGAGGGAATTGGAGGAGACAAAATCTAGGTTCTTTTTTAGTAGGTTACTCAAAAAGCCCTTTAACTTAATTAAAAAAAATTTAAAAACAATAGAACAGCCTAGCCCGTTTTGGATCCATGATTTTCTAGGGTTGGAGTAAAGTTTATTCGAATACAGTTAGCTCAGAAGTCCGATCGTGGACTTACCAGCTTAGGGCAGAGCTGTATCAAATAGAGTAGCGATGCCACCATCACCTCTATTATGGAGCAATTGGCGGAGTCCTAGCGACTCCGCTGGATGACCATGCTTATTTCGCAAGACACGTAATCTAATCTGGATATAGACACAATCAGATTCTTTAAGTCTGGGAGTTTATAAAATCTAGGAATTGGTGTGTGCCGTAAGTGATCATAACTCCTAATGGGATGCAATATCTAATCCTAGATGTCCTCTAGCATTTTCCAGGCTTAGAAAGAGGATTTTATCCTAAAAATTTCTCTCTCCCGTTCGATACCTCCCAACGGAATCACTAGGGGCTCTCTATCTTGCTACTTCAAGAGCAATTCAAAGACATGGAAGGACAAGAAAAGTATTCTCCAGTCAAATTCAATCGAATTTTATAAACTTTAGAATCGTACTCATTCATGGATGTAAGGGTTTCAATCAAGGTTTACTTCATGCAATATCATCTTTAATAATTAAACTATCCATAGAGTGAGCCAAAGAGCCATGGAATCATCGTCAAGGAGGTACTTCCGTTTGTAATGCTTTGGGTATAAGTTTTCGAATGAAGATCATGCCAGAGGTTTATTCAGCTCTTCCATGCCATTGTTGGCTTTAATGGTTCTTAGTTTCTTGATAATCACATGGAGATTCACGTCTTGTACCTACATAAAGTAGTTTCAGTAAAAAACGTCCAAATTAGTGAAATCGAACTTGTGACGGTTCGTCAATCTACTAAATAGAGGGATCAAGATTGTGACTGGTGTTATAGGAAATAAAACATCCATAAGCATTAAAGTTAGAACATTTAGGTTCTAAGACATTGTTTACATGAAAAACGTCAGGTTTTTATAGGTGTATTTATGAAAGCTTCGGGTTTCAAGGGCACTAAGTTCAAAAATATAGGTTCGAGTTTAGTATGAACTTCCGATTCATAAAAAGAGGTACCTGTAAGAACACATAATACAGTATGCAACTATAGTGTAGTGAATTTGGGTTCTTTAGGAACTCAAGTGCGAATGGCTTTAGGACTACAAAAGGATGTCAACGATTCAAAGAAAAATACTCAAATTTTGAATCGTTAATTTCCAAAATTTGGGCTTAGGGCCATTACTTTTGCATTTTTGTCAAATTAATGAACCACTAGTCACTTAAATTAATTTAATAGATCCGAGACCATTCGGGGTCGAACATGGAAGAAAAATAACGATGATCGGTTAATATTAGTTTTAGATCGCTTTGGGCCAAACGATTATAAAATAGCCTAAAATAGGGTTTAGCCGTAGGCAGTCCAACATAGTTGGGCGTGGGGTGGAAGCAAAAACGGGTTAAAAATGTTTGGGCCTTGAGAAACTTGGCAGCCCAGCAAAGAATTGCTGGATGCTGGCCAATATAGTGGGCCCTGTAGCAAAGAGTGCAGGCTTGGGCTTGGGGAAGGCTGCACGGGGCAGGGGCAGCCTATGCAAGCAGGCAAACTGCAGTTGCTGCGGGGGATTGGGTCGAGGGGGATCAGGCCCAAGAAATAAAAAGAAAAAGCGTGGGCCGAAGCAAAGGACAAGGCCCAACCTGTGCTGGGCGCGGCCTCTTGATTTGCAGAACGACGGTGATGGTGGCTGCACGATGCATGGGGTTGATTAATCGGCTCTAAACCGCTGTACCGATCTCGGATTCAACCAAGAGAGGTGTATGCGATGATGAATTGCAAACTGGGTCCTTGAATCCGTCATGTTTTGTCGGGATTTGCTCGGGAAATCGTCTGAACGAGTTTCTGTCACAGCCACGACCTAAATAACGGTTGGCTGCGAGTTCTCCACCAGAAAACATGGTGGATTTGGGCAGCGGCTCCAACTGGGGCTGCTAACGTGGCTTGGCTCATCCAAACAGCGCGGCTTCAGGCCGAGCCTCAGCCCCTTGTTTTTGTTTTCGATTTTAAGGTTTTCAAACCTTAATTTTTGCCTCTATGTGCTTATTTTTCTTTGACTGACAAGTTACACCTAGCGACTTTATAAATTGCGTATGCATGAACATATATATATATATATATATTGATAGAATATATGCAATATACAATATATATAGAAAGATAATTATAAATGCAGAAGGTTCATACATTATAAAAAATGTTTTCATCCATTATAGTCATTGAAAATTTCGAACTTGGATTTTTGGGGAACTTGATTGGCAAAAACTGAAATTGACCTTTGAATTTGTAGAAGATCCTTATCAGAAAATCAGAATCTTATTTCCAATGTGTTTTGCCTCGTTCAACATAGAAAAGTAAATTTCATCTGAGGTGTGATTTCTCACACCATTGTACCTCTATTTATAGTAGAAGGAAACATATTACAATTCTAATAGTATAATAGATATGATAGAATCTCATAAGAATTTTCTAGAATTTATATAATCACATTCCTAATCTAATTAGGACCACAACAATTACTTGTTTTTAGGGAGTTTGTTAGAAATGCCAGTTGTGTTATCTAAGGAGTTATATAAGAGCACTAGCTGGAGAAAAAGTTGTAACGGTAGTTCTATTAAAAAAGAAAAAAAATAATATTAGAGCTCTGCTTGACTGCTCCTTCTTCCTCTTTTTTCCTTTTCCATTACCATTTGCATCCACATCTGGTTAAAGTCGAATCAGACCAGCAGCCGTCGTCTCTTCGTGGCAAGCCTTAAGGCTCCAAATTAGGTACTATTATTTCTCATTACTCATCTTGTATGCATTTTTTTTTTATCTTTTCAATCGATAGTGTATTTATTTATCCATGAATCACTAACATGAACCGTTAGATTTTGATCTAATAGCTACAATTATTATAATTTTTAGAAGATCTTTGTTTGTAGCTATTAGATTTTGATCAAACGACCCGTGTTATTGAATAAGGAGGATCCCGAGCCTTCGCTCAGGAGAGGATCCAATTCCCATTTTACAAATGAGATTATTAACCTCTCTTGCCTTTGCTTTATCTCCCAATTTACTCAACTACTGTGTTGTTATTCGAAATGTACCACATTGTCGACGTGTTCAATTGCTGCCTCAAGCTAGGCACAGAAACATGCCCCAGCCAGCAGGAGCATGATTATCTCCCTGCCTATTTTTATTCTCTTCCTCTTCTTTTCTCACATTTTACTTTTTGTGTTATTGTCTTTATAAAAAAATCAATATAAGATATTGATATGGCTTAACCGTAACCATTCAAATAAGAGAGGAGGGAAGGGGAGAGAGATTAAGAGGGAAAAGAACTCTCCTCCCAGCTAGCAACTTGTTTCTTTGAAGCGAGAAATAAGAAAAATTAATTTTATTGAATTTATAAATATATATAGTAGATAATTGTTAACTTACAAATTCTTAAGTACCACTGAATATTTCATACAACAACAATTTTTTACAAATGCTTTATTTTAGCTTAGTCAAGTTGACTATAGCAGTGTGTTTCTCTTTGCACTCGAGTTTGAATCCATATTTTCATAATTTAGATGAACTGAGTGTAGATTGTCATACTGTTTGTTATATATATATATATATATATGAAACTTTTAAGCGAAGGAATTCTTATTTTTTTAATAAAAATGGGGATTAGTTGTGGAGTCCATATTACATCAAACTTTAACGATCTGAACCGTTTATTTTTCAAGTTGCACCTCATAGATCATCCTTACAAAATATTAGCCATATCGGAAATGTTTAAGACATCTAATTGAGTTCAAAGAAATTAACGACTACTTTGTTATATAAGAAACAATGAAATTTTATCTTGATAATTAAATAAGCAAATGATTTCGGATTGAATTGAATTTTTGAAGATAATGTATGAATCAAGACTTACAAAATGGATGGTTCGGATCGTTGAAGTTGGATGTGAAGTGGGCCCCACACCTAATTCTCATTTTTTTTTTTTTTGAAAAAAAAAGGGGATCCTTTTGCATAAAGGGCCTATATATATGTATTCTTTATTTTATTAGTGGTTTTAAGATTTTCTTTAGCGGCCACTCAATACTACAGTCTAGTGATAGTCCTCTTTACTTGGAAGTGAGAGGTCTTAGGTTCAAATATGGTGGATGACGAATTCGATACCAAATTAGGCTGCCTATTGTGTGGCTTTGCCAAGCTCCCTCTTTTCTTAATGTAAAAATATCGATATAATAAAAAATAAAAAAAAAGAATTTTCTTTTTGGGTAAACATGGTTTGTAAAGTGAAAAAAATCTAATGATAAGGGAGGAAACTAATATTTTTGTTTTATTTCTTCTAATGTGATAAAAATTTTGTGAAGTAATGGAGGGTAGCAGCAGCAGCTCAAACACCACCCCCAATTTCTTCCTTTCCACCTATGGTACCTTCTTTCCTGTAGCTCTCACAATTTCTTAAAGGGGTTTTTTACATTGGTCCTCTCATATGGCATATGGAAAATATCGAAAAATAGGGTAGCGTTTGTCTCACTCGGTTAGGGTTCGTTCATTAATTTTTGAAGTCATTTATAACAGATCCAACAGAATTACTTAGGCTACAGATAGAGCTGGAGGAGAAAAAAACACGGATTCAAGAGTTGAAGAAGCAAATCGAATCGACCAAGCTTCGTTTGCAGGAACAGAAGTCGGTTCCAAATGTACGGGAGAGAATGGAAGCTTTGAAGAGCCTGATTGAGATATATAAGAGCTTGAGAGAGGAAAACAATGCCTTGTTGGCTGGGAGATTCAGGGGCTCTAACAACTGAACAATGATATCGATTTCGAAGTAGCCTGTTGATTGTCTAAATTACATTTACTGTTTCTAAATTATATACACAGTTATATAATATAATGTACTTCGGTCGTGCCCATACAATTTACTTAAGGTTATAGGAAATTTTTTTGATGTTAATCAACAATTTTCTGAAGAATAATTGCCAATTTTATTAGCTAGAGTAATCGGTTCTACGTTGTAACATTTTTGTCACACTTTTTGATTGTTGTCACGCTTTTAGCAATAACTACATAGTAATAGTGCCACACTTACTCTATAGCTATTGCCTCTTTTTCTTGTAGAGAGTACCTTTAAGGCTTGGAACCATGTCGAATCTTATAGCTTTAAGAATGCAAGAAAGTTTTAATCTTTGATTCAAAGTAAAAGAAAGGGTGAACTGCCAATTTAATCCTTGAATTATTACCTTAGTGAAAATTAGGTCACTAAATTATTTTTTCAGAAAAATCAATCATTGAATTATAAAAATCTGCCAATATCCCTAAAATTAGATTTAAAGCTACTATATTCAATTTTATGTCAATAGAGGTAACTTGCATGTGATATACATTGGAGGGTATATTGGTAATTTTTCATCTAAAGTGTATCAAGTGACTTAAGTTGTCGAAAAATTGGATAAAATATCTTTGAATATAATAGTATGGATGAAATTAGCAATTTTTAATGAATTTAGGGAAGTATTTTACCAAAAAAAATTCAGAGATCTAATTACCACTGAGGTAATAGTTCATAGATTAAATCGACACTCATAATTCCATGTCAAATTTTGCATGTTATATATATGCACCACTTTTTATCCATGTCATTTTATTTGTACCCATTTTTTTATTGCAAAAATTGTGTACCAAATTTGTTTTAGTCTTAGTTTGTTCCCATATATTTGATTTTTTTTTGTGCCCATATTTTGAACTTTTGTTTGTACCCATAATTTCTTTTAATCTTTTATTTGTACTCATAAATTATTTATAATCTACATAAAAATATGCACCACTTTGTTATATGTATGTAAAATGTAGCAATTCTTTTTATGTAAAATGTAGGGACCCTTAATTATAGAGACACCAACATATACCATATTTCACACAACTTCACAACTTTTAAAACATTTCATGAAGAGACAAAAAACCCAAACAGCACAAAACCAAGCCCAAACCAAAAAGTAATGGACCGAGGAAATTACGACCCATGTCCCTCGACCATAACAGTTAACAAACGTCCACGCGTTAACTACTACACGACAAAAAATCATAAAAACGAACCGTATGCCCATTCGAAACGGCAAATTGACGGTTTTTCTTTCATTTTCCCCAAAACAATCATTACGAAAACTCTCTTATGCAAAAAATTTTCCTTAGAAAAATCCTAAAATCTCCATAGATTCTGATACTTTCAAGCTTTCAATAAATAATACATAGGTTCAGCCGGATTTGCAGAAGATCAGTGTTTCAAGGTATTTTCTACCACTCAAAAGCATTCTTTTACATGATTATCTTTCGAATTCTTAAAAAAGCCGCATGCATTATCAAGTGATTTGGATGCATTTTAAAGTGATTTTGCACTTGTTTTTGCTAAAAACACTTTCGAAATCTGCCAAAAACACATGCATTATCAATTGTTTTTGTATTTATTTTTACAAATTTCAGTGTTCTAGTTCGAGAAAAAACATTTTCAGCGTTTTGGATGCTCAGTTTCACTTTTTTAGTTTATATGTATACTGATTCTTCAACAACATCTAAAAAATAAATGATTATGCGTCTAAATTTTGTGAGTAAAAATATTAACCGTCTAGCTTGATGATGCACTTTTTAATTGATGATGCACTTTTTAACTAATGCTGCACTTTGTAACTGATGTTGCACTTGTACTGATGCTACATTTTGTATGTGAACTGATGCTACACCTACCTGTTGTCTATAAATTGATTATGGTACTACTTTTTATTTGTAAATTGATTATGCACATAAATATGTTGTGTTAAAAAAAAAAAAATTATGCATCTACCTTGTGTGTTAAAAACAATTTTGTATCTACCTTGTGATTTAACAAACACTTCTGCATCTACCTTGTTTGTTAAGTAATGATGCATCTACCTTGTTTGTTAAGTGATACTGCATCTAGTTTGTCCACTAGTGATGTTACATCTGCCATTTGTATCTACTTTTTCATTTATATGACTTCATATTATTTGATTAAAAATTATACTCATTATCGTTTCATTTTTATATGAAGATGCCGCAAAAAAAAAAAACATTTAGTAACAAAAAAAGAAAGCATCTCGAAAACCTCATGTTGTAAAGCGCGAGCAACATATAAGAAATATGCTCAGAGAAGATTGAAACTCATGGCCTTTGTAGAACTAATACAAGAGCTCAAGCCAAAATTTGAGGAAAAACTAATGGATATAGCCAAGTAAATGTTGATGATGTTCAACGTAAATTTGGGATCCCAAATTGAGACAGACAAGCCACTTAGTGAACAATAGACACAAGAATCCTAAAGCCGAAAGAAAACATATTTGTTGATAAATACTTCTTAGATATGGCAAGAATCGGTAGAAAAGAAATTGCATACGCAATTAAAGTTGCATTTAATACTGGGACAAAGGAAGGAAATGAAGATGCAGCATGTCTTATAATTATATTTTTGCTCAACACAAATCTTCTTGAGAGCTCAGCAGGGAAACTCCCTTGGAGTTTGGCCAATAATTGTAACTCCATCACTAACATAAATCAGTACAACTGGGCCAAAGAAACAACTAGATACTTGATGAAATTAGTTAATAGGGCACATAAGAGGAAAAAAGACAAACAACCAACCTTCAGTGGCACTGTTGTACTTTTATTGGTAAGCAAACAAAAACTAATAAAAACAAAAAAAAAGTTTTTGTGTTATTTTCCATTAGATACAAATCCTTAATAATTTTTTTATTTTTTTTGTCTACAATATTAATTTTATGATCACACACAAACCATCAAACCAATAGCAGAAAAGGAGAAATGCTTGCCAATAGTAGTCAAGTGAGATTTGTCAGTTATGCATAAAAAATCTCTACAGAAGTAGATAAAAATTTAAAGGACTAATATTGCATGTACTTTTTTGTAAACCATGATTCTACATGGACTTTGAGTGAAAAAAAAAATTCTTAATATTTATTCCCAAAACAAAAGTATCAAACAAATTCATAAAAAAAAAAAAAAAACAAAAAATAGATTATATTTGTGTAAAACTGGTTCTGCATGTGTGATTATGGTTGTACCTTTTGTTTGTGATATGATTCTGCACCTACGTGGTGTGTGTTGTTTTCAAACAAAAGTATAAAAAAACTAACTCTTAAAACTTTCATAGATGGACAATGCAAAGCCAATTGATGATTCAATTGGACAAGGCTCAAAAGACGATGATGATGACGACTTTTTCAATCCTCCACCTACTTCGAAAAAGAGGAAATTGAAGAAGCAAGTAGCGAAAAATGAGGCGAAAGCCAAGAAAGCTAAAGTAGCAAAACAATTGGTGCTTGAACATGCAGTACCTGAAGAAAATCAAAATGTAGTGAAACCTGCAAAACTTGATCTATTTATTGAAAAAAAATGATGATGATGATGAATGAACCATATTAGAGGGGACGGCAAAAGGTGATGCTTAAAGTGAAAATGATGATGAGATGGATGGCGTTGAAAAGGAAGAAAAGGATGATGATGAAAGAATAGTTTTTGATGTGCCGAGAAAAGGTGATGCTCTAACAGATGAAGACCAAACAAACAAAATGGCAATCCCAAACAAACTAATTCTACTTAGTTTTTGTGTGTATATTTTATATAAACAGATGAGTTTGCATAAAATATTAAATGCCATCAACTGAATGATGATGGTGTAACTGATGCTGCATACTAATTCTGGTAGTATTGATGTTGCATATTAATTATTTCATAACTGATGCTGGATACTAATTTTTGTGTAAGTAAAGATGCATTCTAAAATCTTAGGGTAAATCTCAGTTTACTACCCTCAAGTTTCGTGGTTTTCAACTTTTAGTACATGAAGTTTTTTTTTTGTCCCAGAGTCTACCTAAAGTGTTAATTTTGGGATAGTCTCATACATCCATTAGTCTAGCTGTTAAGTTTCCCGTTAAATGATGACGTGGCACTTATGTGGACAATGACTGGGCGTTACGTGTCATTAAAAGGTCCACATGGAAATTAATTTATTTTTTTTAATTTCTCGCCCAAATTTAAAATATTAAAATAATTAATTAAATAAAAGTATTAAAAAAAAAAAAAACCAAGAACCCCTTCATTTTCCCTACCCGACACCCCAACACCCTATTCACGACTCCACCCTTCCATCCCTTCCACCCCTCATCCACCAACACCCTTCCTACCACCAAGCATTTTCTCTTTCCCCAAAAACCTAGCCTCTTCCTTTCCCCCAGATTAAGGGGTCGTCGTATTGTTCTCAGCTCTTTCTCTCTCTTCCTGATTCGAACCAGAGAAAGCCCTAATCTACATGCAGAGATGGTCGAAGTGAACAAGTTAGCGTATTTCTAAGCGATCACCAGCCTCGAAGACTACAATTTGTGCGTGGAGATCCTCAACGTCCATGCATGGGACCTCGAGCTCGCGATCTCCTCCTTCACCACCACCTCGAACCATACGGCTTCACTAGAAGATTCATCTACCATCGGAATCTCCACATTCTCCAATACTAGCGGTGGGGACGGCCTTCGCTCCATTCCTCAACCGTTGTACCAATCTGCACAGTCGTCAAACCCCATCGCGACACCCGGTTTGGCTTGGAGGAACATCACTTTGCTGATTTCAGTTATTACTAGTAGTTTAAGTTTGATTTTTGGCGTGGTTGGGCTCAGGTTGTGGGTGACGGGTGGAGTGCTATCGTATTTGCTCAGAATGATTGAGGTCGGGGCTGGTCGGGACTGTGTGGCCTCGGCCCTATTAGTGTTGGTGTCGGCGGTGGGGAATGAAGCAACGCAGTTTGTAGCGAGGTTCGAGCAGGATTTTGGGACGAGGAAGTCTATAAGGTCCACTACCAAGATGCCAAAATTCCCTCCCTCCCTTCTCAACTCTGTGTCAAACAATAAAAAAGCCCTAAATGTTTGCAATGCCTTCATTTCCGAGAAGCCTGAAACACTGCTCCGGCACCTCCACCACTTCGCCAGATCCAAGGAGTTCGAAATCGAGGAGGTTTGCAACGTCCACTACCAAGACTTCATCCTTGCCGTCGACGAACTCCGATCTTTTCTCTCGGAAAGTGTATTCGTTTGTTGGTGGGTGTAGAAAAGAGAAGGGAGGAAGGGAATTTTGGGGTTTTGGGGGAAGGGAAATGGCTGGGTTTTTGGTGAAGGAGAAAAGGCTTGGTGGTAGGGGTAAGTATTAGGGAAGGGGAAGGGTGTCGGTGGGTGAAAAGTGGAGGGGATGGAGGGGTGGAAATGTGGAGGGGGTGGAAGAGATGTATAAAGGGCAATATTGTAACTATGCCATAGAGATATTACTTAGTGGTTAAGAAATTTGTTAGTTAGTTTGTTGTATTTTATTCCCTTAGTGGGTCCAAGATACTTGTATATATATACTAAATGTGTAAAATTATTATGGTGTTCATCATCAACTTACTTGTCCTCACACCCCTAAGCAAAATAGGTGTGCAGAGCACGAGCATCGCCATTTAGTTGAAACTACTCGCACTCTTTTGGCAGCTTCCAAAGTGCCTCACTTTTATTGGGTTGAAGCCTTTCAAACAACAATCTATCTTATTAACATATTGTCCATTGCATCAAGATCATCTCCTTGGGAATCTCTGTATCATCGAGCACCAAACTACAATTTTTTGAAAGTCTTTGGTTGTGCCTGTTTCCCATGGTAAAAGCCCTATACTTCATCTAAGTTGGATCCCAAAAGCAAGGCCTGTGTATTTCTTGGCTATAGCTTAAATCATAAGGGTTACAAGTGCCTTGATCTTGCCACCAACTGAATGTATATTTCAAGGTATGTTCTCTTCAATGAATCCAGTTTCCATTTTCACTCTATCTCAACTTCCTTACCACCAACTCCCACCTTACCTACTAGCTCCAGATCCACTATTCCATCAACCCTAACCTTTACATTTCCCATTCATACCATTTCCACTTCACCAAATCTATCTTCCTCACTTCACCCTACCATTTCCCCAATCAACCCTTCTAATTCACCCTCAAATTCTACTATGGCAGTTTTAGAACCTACTACCACCAATCCCATACAACATATTAACACTCATCCCATGCAAAGAAGGTCCAAATCTAGCATCTTTAAACCTAAAGCCCTCACTGCCACTAAACACCTTCTACCCTCTCATCTCTCAGTGGACTATATACCTAAAACATATCTTCAAGCCTCAAAGTTTCCTCATTGGCGCCAAGCAATGCAAGAAAAAGTAAATGCTTTTATCAACACATGCACATGGTATCTTGTCCCTTAGTCTTCATCACAAAATATTATAGGTTGCAAGTGGGTTTTCCAAATCAAGAGAAAGCCTGATGGCACTATAGACAGGTACAAAGCCCGACTTGTTGCAAAGAGTTTCAATCAACATGAAGATTTAGATTACACTAAAACCTTCAGTCTCACTTTTGTAGCTCAATATGATTGGTTTTAAACTAACTCGACGTTAGCAATGCCTTCTTACATGAGACTCTCACTGAATCAGTTTTCATGTAACAACCACCAGGGTTTGAAGATTCCACCAAGCCATATCATGTCTGCCACTTGCACAAATCCTTGTATGGTCTAAAACAAGCTCCAAGAGCTTGGTATGAAAAACTTCATGGTGCTTTTCAATCTCTTGGTTTTGTAAGATCTCACAGTGATCATTCTCTGTTCATCAAAAAGATTCCAGATGTGGTTTTCATCCTAGTCCATGTTGATGACATTTTGGTCACTAGTCCCAACTCTGCAGCTTGTCAAAAAGTAATTCAGCAGCTTAGCTCCATGTTTCCAATCAAGGATCTTGCCCCTCTCCATTATTTTCTTGGCCTTGAAGTTAAGAGATCCGTATCAGGCATATTCATATCTCAGACCAAATACATCTTGGATTTACTATCCAAGGCCAACATGACTGGTGCTAAACCTTGCAATACACCACTCAGCACATCTAAACTTGATCATGACTTTCCATTGTTTGACAATGTCTTTGAGTATCATTCATTAGTTAGTGCTCTCTAATACCTTACATGGACAAGACCGGATCTCAAATTTGCAGTCAATCTTGTATGCCAATATATGCATAATCCCATAATTTCACACTTTCAGGGAGTTAAGATAATCCTAAGGTATCTTAAGGATTCTATCAATCTTGGTTTGTGGTTTTCAAAGTATTCCACCACTCCTACCATCACTGCCTTCTCAGATGCCGATTGGGCTGGCTGTGCTATAGATAGAAAACCAATTGGGGGCTATTATGTTTTTCTAGGCAATTCATTAATCAGTTAGAGTGCTAATAAGCAACCAACTATTGCATGATCATCCATAGAGGCAGAGTATAGATCTCTTGCCAACACTGCATCTGAGATTACTTGGATATGCCAACTATTGGTTGATATTGGTTATTGCTTGCCTTGTTCTCCCCAACTCTGGTGTGACAACATTTCTGCCATTTCTCTTGTTAAGAACCCTATTTTTCATGCTTGGACATATCATGTAGAAATAGACTATCATTACATTCAGGAGAAAGTCTTAACCAAGGAGATTTTTGTGCATTTTGTTTGTACTCAAGATCAGGTGGCTAATATTTGCACAAAGTCTTTGTCTAAGTCCAGATTTCTATTTCTTCGTGACTAACTTCAACTTCGAATTCCTCAGTTTCGTTTGAGGGGGGATATAAAGGGCAATATTGTAACTATACCATCTAAAGATATTACTTAGTGGTTAAGAAATCTGTTAGTTAGTTAGTTAGTTTGTTGTATTTGCTTCCCTTAGTGGGTCCAAGATACTTGTATATATATACTAAAGGTGTAAAATTATTGTGGTATGAAATGAAATCATTTTTACTAAATAGGATGGAGGGTTGCCTTGTTCTCCCCAACTCTGGTGTGACAACATTTCTGCCATCTCTCTTGTCAAGAACCCTATTTTTCATGCTTGGACATATCATGTTGAAATAGACTATCATTACATTCAGGAGAAAGTCTTAGCCAAGCAGATTTCTGTGCATTTTGTTTGTACTCAAGATCAGGTGGCTGATATTTGCACAAAGTCTCTGTCCAAGTCCAGATTTTTATTTCTTCATGACCAACTTCAACTTCAAATTCCTCAGTTTCGTTTGAGGGGGGATATAAAGGGCAATATTGTAACTATACCATCTAGAGATATTACTTAGTGGTTAAGAAATCTATTAGTTAGTTAGTTTGTTTGTTGTATTTGCTTCCCTTAGTGGGTCCAAGATACTTGTATATATATACTAAAGGTGTAAAATTATTGTGGTACGAAATGAAATCATTTTTACCAAATAGGATGGAGAGGTGTCAGGTGGGGAAGATGAAGGGGGTTCTGGGGTTTTTTTATTTTATTTATTTTAATACTTTTATTTCATTAATTATTTTGATATTTTAAATGTGGGCAATTTTTTTTTTTTTGAATTTTTAATTTCCACATGTAACCCTTAATGACATATGGCGCCCAGTCATTGTCCACATGGGCACCACGTCATCAGTTAACATGAGACTTAACAGTTAGACTAACGGATGTATGAGATTGTCCCAAAATTAACACTTTATGTATGACTCTGGGACCAAAAAAACTTCATGTACTAAATGTTAAAAATTACGAAACTTGAGGGTAGTAAACTGAGATTTACCCAAAATCTTATATAAGTAATGATGCATACTAAAAATTATATAAGTAATGATGCATGCTAATTCTTGTATAAGTAAATGATGAATAAATAAAATTTGATTCATATTCTTGATTCTTCTATAACTGATGTTGCATGCTTATTCTGCTATAAACCAAAGATTTGTGATTATATTCGATAACTGATGCTACATACTAGACATGGTACAATTAATGCTGCATACTAATTGTCCGTATAAGTAATGATGCATACTAATTTTTTGTATAAATAATAATGCATACTAATGTTGGTATAAGTAATAACGCATATTAATTATGGTATATGTAATGATGCAATATGATAATATAATAAGTAATTCTACAAACTGATTATGCAATTTGATTCATATTCTTAATTTTGCATACTTTCAGGAGGAAGAGGGTGAGAGCCAAAATGCAAATGAAGACACTTTGACACACTAGGTGATAGTCATAGTATCTTTAGCACTCAAGTTCTAAATGAGCAAGTCCAAGATGACCAAGATGATGCACATCATTCTGCATATCTAAATATTGAAAGTGAAGAAAGAAATGCGAACATCACAAACATGGACGCAACTGAAATTGATAGGGCGATCAATGATGTGGTTAATTTCCATATAGAAGAGGCAGCACAAAATGAGGCTCCAAGTACCTCAATTGAAGAATCAGTCCCTTAGGTTCAAGAAGAGGTAGTACAAAAAAGAGGCTCCAAGTACCTCAATTGAAGAATCAATTCCTCAAGTGGAAGAAGAGGCAATGCAACAAGTGGCTCCAAGTACCTCAATTCAAGAATCAGATCCTTAGATGCCAGTTTAACATCAGGAACAAGCAAAAACAACTGCAAAATTAGTTCCTCAAAGCCCAGTTCACCCTTAGGGACAAGAAGCAAATGCAGAATCAGTCCCTCAAGTACCAGTTCACCTCGAGGAGTCAGCAATCAAGACAATGAAGCAACAAACATTCTATGAATGACTTCTTGTTCTATTTACCGGTGAAGAAAAATGAAAATGTGAAAATTCAAATGATGAACTAACGTAAGAAGAGCTCTCGCAAAGCCAAATAGATCCTGCAAAGTATTGGAAAAAGAGGGTGAAACTTCGGCTACAGATGTTGAATAATGCTATCAACACATGCCATTTCAAAAACTCTGTGATTGAGAACATTTTTGAAGAGAATGATGCTTTGGAAAAAGAGAATAAGAACTTGAAAAAACAAAAGAAGAAGTTAGAAAAAGAGAAGAAAACCATGGAAAAAGGGAAAAGTGAATTGGAGAAGAAGAAACTATGTTGGAGCAACAAAAGAAAAAATGGGAAGAAGAAAATATTTGCAAATGTTACATAGCTTTTTCAATCTATTCATTCAATTTCTCCATTATAAAAAATTTGCAAAATTGGGAATAGGAAGCTTCTTACTGCCTTTCCAATCACTTCATGTTAGAAAAACGTGAATTTAATGCTAAATTGATTCTTCATAAATTTTGAAACCAAAAAATTGCAATAAGGTAATGAAGTTATTCTGCACAAAGTAATAATTGATTCTGCACAATGAAATAACAAAGCTTAAAAAAAATGAAAATGAAAAAGATTTCATTATCTTTTTACAGTTTATCTATAATGCTTCTTCATAAAATAGAAAACGAAAAATTGCAAATAAGGTAAAAAAAAATGATACAACACAAATAGTAATAAACTAATTCTATACAAGAATGTGCTGATTCTGCACAAAACAATAACCTCATTCTGCATAAAATCGACAATTGATTCCACACAAAAATTGATCTAATAACAAACATCCAAAAATAATATAAATAACCCAAAACCCAAAAAAAATAAAAAATAAAAAATAAAAATCTAATTAAAGCCTGACATGTCGTCTTGTTGTGGTGTGAAGTCTGATGACAAAGACTACATCTTACATCTCTTATCTCATTTTTAGACTTGTAACGATGAATATGTGGTCTTCCACCTTGTCTCCTTGTAAGAGGGAGCTTAACAGGAGCACTTATTAGATCAAAAGTGGGCTTGTTCAAGTCAGAAGCTGGAACGATAGGAAACTGATAACTTAGCTTATACGAATAAACTTTTCAGTAGTCATCCACAAAATCCTCAATATCACGATAATCATGCAAAATAACTTGCATAGCATGAGCACAAGGAAAACCTTTATGCTTCCATTGAACACATGAACACTGACATTGATCCAACATAACAACAAAAGAGTTCTTATCCCCTGAACCTCAAATACATCATCAAAGGACCTACTAGCAATCCAATGACTACCTTCTCAAACAAAACCTCTAAGATCATCTTATTTTTTCGGATATAACAGATAAAACCACTTTTTTGAAACACACCTCTTATCAGACATCATGACCATCAACCTTCCTCTAATTGATTCAATCAAATCAAGAATAGGCACACGACGCTTTTCAGAAATCATTATGTTAAATGATTCTGTAGTTGCATTACTCATTTCGTCCCCCCGATTTTCCCTAAGTGTATAATATAATAATGCTCTTTACGAAGATCATCTAAAAATGAATAAGAAATATTTTTGCCAACATTTCTCATTCCCTCAATATTTTTATCAAAATCTTCAACACGGCATGCGTATGTACAATTTTTGAAATACTCACTCAGCTGATCATTCAAAAACTTATTACTTGCACATCGCCTCTCTAAATTTTCTCTCAAATGTATAATGCATAAACCATGAGAAGTAGTAGAAAAGTACTTCCGAATAGCATTCAAAAGACGATGTCGGTCGGTAATGAACGTGATCTTCCTTAGTTGATAATTTAATATCCGAGTTAAATGTTCAACAAACCACATTCAATTGTCTTCATTTTTTATGTCAACAATACCATAACACACAAGAAAAATCTCTGTATAAAAACAAAAAAATTAATAATTATATCACAAAATTAGTTTTGCACATCAATAAATTGATGTGCACATTAATAAATTGATGTGCACATTAATAAACAGATATACACATAAGAATAAGCTGATTCATAATCTACCAAAGTTGAAATTTCTTATAAGTTTATTAAAAGAGGGGGGGGGGGGGAGAAGGAGTGGGGCTTGTTTATGTAAAACTGGTTCTATACAAAGGTTTATAAAAACTGAAATCTTAAAAGTTTTTGTAAAACTGCTGCTGCACAAATGCTAATCAAAAGTAAAAAATTCTTCACTATTTATGGGCCCCCCCCCAACCACCCTATAAATTGATTCATAATCCATTAACTAGTTCCTAATCCATTGCACATTAATAAACTAATAATGCACTTTAATAAACAAATCTACACAAAAGAATAAACTTATTTTGCAAATAAATAAATGTTGAAATTCAAACAATATCACAAATTTGTAATTTATCACATTTAAAAAAACTTACCATTATTTGCATTTTTAGCATAACAGCCAAAAAGAGTACCAGTACATCTTCTTTTAAAAAATGTTCCACCAAGGAACAAAATTGGCTACACCATCGGAATCCTTTAACACAAACACCAAAAGATATGATTCATGAATAACCTTTCAAACCGATTACTATCATTATCAAATTCTAGTACACAAAAGAATCCATCATTGACATGCGCAAACTCGCCAAGATACCATGGCAAATATTAAAAAAAATAGAGCCTCATCACTGTTAACCTCGTTATATGCAATTTCTTTCCCACACCAAGCTGCATGGTCTTTAACATCAAGACCATAACTCTCATTCATTTCTCTCATAACATCCTTTGCCTTAATAGATGGATTCGAACGAACCTTGGCAGCCAACAAAGAGGACAAAACAAAATGACCAAACCTTTTATTCTCCTTTTGACGAATATGTCCAGTGCAAGTATGAATATTATTTAATTTTTTAATGATAAAACAACCACTAGGTTGTTGCACAATAGTATGAACACACCATTGACACATCTCCGACAGTTTCTTTGAGCAAATAGCAGTATCACGCTTCCAATCATTATTAATGCACTTGAAAAAAAAACCAACTTCAATAGAGTATTGTGTAAGTTTTCTACGAAACCCAACTGCACCATCTTCATAACTTTGACCCTCGTAAGAAATATAACTCTGCCACTTATTTGTTGCGTAATGGTGAGGTCCATAAGAGCCATACTTACCAAGTATTGGTTCTCATCTCTAATACTAGCAATTTCACTTAGACAAGAAGACGGCACACTACTAATATAAAAATATACATCTCCTTCTTAGCATGAACATAAACTTCAACAACTGGACTAGAAATCAAATTATTCACCAATATAAGGTTTGAATATCTCGTTGCACTCTAATGAACAGTTAGGCTCGCCTCCATATAATGAGTATTTAACAAAAAACCTACTGATGACAAACTTGGAAACCTAAAAGTTAATTGCCACACAAATCTTCGTAACTAGTGTGCGAATAAAGCGGCACAATTACTGCACAATTTTTATACACACACTTCAACACTTTAACAACAAACATGATCTACATAAGAAAAAAAAAAAAGCATAAAATTAAAACAATTGCACAATGATTGTGCATAAAAATGATTATGTACTTAGATAATTAAATATATACATGCATTTTAAAAAGGGAAGTATTATTGGCACTCCAAAATTCTCATTCTACACTCCTCACAAGTGTATTTTTCTTTCCTAATATAGAAAGTTTGGAGTGTAGAATGAGATTTTTGGAGTGCTAATAACAATTCTCTTTAAAAATAAATATAATAATGAATAAAAAATGATGTTGCACAAAGGTTTCAAATGATGAAACTCTTCAAAGATTATGTAAAATTGGTGTTGCACAAATGATAATAAAAAAGTAATAAAAACTGATGTTGCACAAAATGCTAATCAAAAGTATTCTGCACGAAGGTTTATAGAGCTAAAATTCTTTGAAGATTCTATAAAACTGATGCTGCACAAATGGCAATCAAAATGGTGACAATTCTTAAATGTTTCAATAGGAACAATAAAAAATTGAAAAATTAGAAACTCATTTCACAATCTAAACCGAAAAAAATTCAAAAACACACAACTCGTTCAAAAATCTAAATAGGAACAGAAACTTGAGAAAAGAAAAATTAAATATAAAACCAGAAGAACAACTTACCTTCGAATAAACTTAAGAGATAAACTTCAGAGAGAAAAAAAAATAGCAGAGAAATGAAAAATAAATTGAATGATTCGAATAGAAAAGAGTAATTCTGAAGCTATATTCCGTCAATCTCCCCTGATCATGTTTAACAGAAAATGAAGAGTAAATGTGGAACTTCGTTTCTAACAGAAAAAACAAAACATGATGTCATCTGCCAACCCTGAAATGCATAGTGATGTACTTGTTTTTTTTTTTTTTTTTTTTTTTTTTCTTAGGCTTAATGCCAAAAGCCCAATAAGTAGCAACACAGACTGCAAGAATACAAAGGCCATGATGAAACTGATAAGTAAAATTCCAGTAATATTGCCATCTTTTCACTTACAAATTACTTATGTATAGAGGCCAAATTCCTTGGATTAACAGTGAGATATTATGCCCATATTGGTAGCAAAACATGCATCTGGTTTTAATGCACAATCAATTTTAACGCGCCCCTAACAAAACATGCATCTGATAATAAACTTTTTATTTCAAAGGCATAATTGAATTATATCTGATGTGTCTTTGACAAATATATATATATATATATATATATATTTTTTTTTTTTACACAAAATGATTCAGAAAGTGGAAGATAAAAATATGAGAAAGGGATTAGTTTGTATGGATATTTTTAGGGAGGGAAATGAAGAAGATGGCTGTGTATTTATAGTAAAGATATCCATAATTTTTTTTTGTATTTATAAGTATTTTTGTTTCTTATTTTGTAGTTTTTCTGATTTTCATGTACTCTAGGTATCTCCTCGGGCCAGCTTTGCTTGGGCTGCTGGTCGTGCTTCATGTGGCCCACCACTTGCCATGACAAGAATTGATCAGCATAGGCCCTTTTTTCCCAAAGGCTAATAAGGAGTGGGACTTTGAGTTAAACTAAATGATGGCCCACCCTTAGTTTGATATCAAAATTCGTTATTCATGAAAGTTAAATCTAAGACTCTATTTATGCTATTTAAAATCATGATTTAGTGATATTCATCTTTACTGGTAAGTGAGAAGTCATATATTCGATTCTTATCAAAGACGAATTTGAACCATATTATTGGTAGCCTATTGTGAGGCTTAGCCCACTTTCCCACCTCCTTGGTGTAGATAATATTGTTTTGATTAAGTGGACATAATCAAACAACAAAAGAGTTGGTTTAGATCACGAGCTTATAATGTGGAATATGCTTAAACTAGTGATTAGCATCGAAAATAATTATACATAATCTCTTAATCACCCACATTATTGGTCACTTAATACTCAGCGTGAGACTTAACATACTCTCACACCCCTGAATATAGATTATATTGTAAGTATTAAAAAAAATGACTTAGCTAAAAAGACGACTTTATTTAAACAGTTACTCTTATCATTTAACTTGATGACATAATAACATCAGGAACAACTTCAACAACATCCGAACTCAAGATGACTATCTGCATTCTTTTTTAGGAAAAATAGTTACAATAAACATATTTTGATAATTGGTTATGGAAATGATCATTTGTTTAGTAATGAGATTGTATATTGATGACCAACAATGACATAACGACAACACAATGGTAATACAATGACGACATAATAAACACTAATTATTTCTGCAACAAAATGTCAAAATATGTTTATTGTGGCTAATTGCCTTTTTGTATTATTGTATCGCATAACATATGGGTGAGAGAACATGGGCACAAAGCACTCTTATTCAACTATAAACTCACATACTTGAGACATGATTCTGGGACTCCTATCCGAAGGTGAGTTGGTACTTGGGTTGTTTGTTAGGGGAGAAAACTCCGAAGTGTTTCTCAACTGGTTCAGGGCCTTTGAGATTCTCATCAAACAATGCAAAAAGATAAGTCTCTATAGCTCTCCCAGGCCTCTTTGGAGTCCCAGTATTACTCGTCACATGGCTGATCAAATTCTGGTAGAATGTGGCTGCGTTCTGAGCGGTTGCTTGATTACCACCTTCAGAAGGCCAACCGCTCTCCGATACGACTATCTCTATATTTGGTGCACCAGCTTTTTCAAGAGCTGAGTACTGAGCATCCAAAAGAGCATCAAAGAGGCTAGGGTATCGAGTTCCGTCTGGTACCACGACCCCTTGTGAAGTGAACAAGGCATAGCCAAGGTCTATGTTATTAGGGTCATCATTGTAGCTGAAGTAAGGGTACACATTGACAAGGAGTGGGGCGCCATTGCTGACGAGGAAATTGATGATTGGTGTTATGAATGGATTTGCAGCCTCAGTATATATTCCATCTGAGGGGGGGTAGGGGTTGGTCACAAGAGTTGTGTCAATTGCTGTTGAGACTTTGATTTGGCCTTGGAGATTGGCCGCTACAATTGCACTGTGGATGTTTTGGATGGCAGGAAGGAGAAACCCGGCCTCTGCAGTACCAGGGTGTACTTCGTTTCCAACAGCGATGTATTTGAATCGGACATCGGCTGAAAAGGGTTGTACGTTTTTCTGGACCCAGGCAGTTGCAGCAGCAGCATCATTGAGGGCTGAAAGCTCGTTGTTGAGGATGGTTACAGTGAGTTCTATGTTGGAACCTCTTAGGGCTTGGAAGGTTGCTTCATTTGGTTCATACATCCGCATCCGTCCGATGCCATTGCTTTTGTACAAGTCGACCACTTCTCCTTCAGCTGGTAAATTGTCGCCGTTTCGTCCATAGCAAACACCAACAGATTGTGCACCTGAAATAAGTAGATGATATTTGAATCAAAATGTGGTGATTTTTCGGTTGTGGAAGAAAAAACTCGAATTTCCTGTAAGAAATATTTTGGGTTGTGGTGATTTTTGGGTTGTGAAACTTTATAGCTACAACTTCATCTAACTTAAGTTATTTCACAATTAGAACATCACTAACGAAAGAGTAACAGAAGATCGAGCCAAACGATACTCTTTTCTTCGCTGCATGGCATTTCAATGGTTTGTAGAAATAAAATTATTTAACACATATTAGATAACCATTTGATTTTTAGCTTTTAGTTTATATTTTGTATGCTTGAAATATGAGGAAGGTATATGGTGAAATGAAAAATGAAGAAGAGTAGATGAAGATTGGTAAAAGAGAAATAAAATTGAAAATTGGAAATGGGGAAGAGTGGATGAAGGTTGGTAAAAGAAAAAGAAAATTAAAAATTAGACAAAAATCAGAATCTTTAAATATTCATGCACCAAGTCTGTTGTTTGAATTCATAAACATAAGAGTTTAGAATTTTTGTTCTGACCAAGCTTAGAAACAGTTCTGATTAATTATAAGGCAGGGCATACTAATTAAATCCAAAACAAAACAAAATACTATTCCAAGTTGATTTCACTTCAATATTTTTTTTATTCGTTTTTTTTTAAAATATTTTTTCCCTCTCCCTCACCACCCTTCTTCCTCGCTTTCTTCTTTATGCTTTTTCTATATTTCAAGTCCAAAAAATAAAAATTAAATAAAATAACCAAGTAGTTATCAAACGTACAACTAAAACATGTAAATATATCTTGGAAACAATGGTTGAAGAAAAACCATCACATCAGTATAACCAGTTAAGCTAGAAACAGTTTTGATTAACTATCTAAGCCAGCCATAATTTCAAAACGACTATATATATATATATATATATATATATGCTGTTAGTGTTTATGTCAATATAATTGCAGACTATAGACAGAGGCATTAAATTAAGTGAGACCTGTTATTTCCAGGGCAGGCATCAAGAGTACAAGTAGTAGCAATATGGAAGCCATGAGAGCTTTTCCAATTTTATATGTCGGAAAAATGCATGAAGCTAGAAGAGAGTGTATAACTTAAACATATATTGGTTATATATACAGGCGGCTGCCATGGTTAAATTTAGTCTCTTTTTTTTTTTTTTTTTTTTTTTCTTCCAACTTGGTATGGTAGACTGTAGAATTTATTGGAGGAGGTCCCAAACCATTACCAATTAGGCAGGCAATCACTGCGTGGACTAACAATGTGGGCACCTGCAGTTGCATCAAAACTCTGATAATATCATGACAACCTGCCAGATACGTATATAGAGACATTTTTCCAAGTATTGAGTATTCAAACGGTATTTTACATGTCATAATATGTGGAAGAAATTATATATCTTTTCATGTCCCCTCCAATATTTTATAACATGCGGAGTACTCGATTGAATACATGCACTTGAGAAAATTGCTCCACGTGCATAATGAGTTTTAATTAAAGATTAACCACCATCTCTCTAATAAAAGTAACACCTCTATTAGATAGATAGTTTAGATGTGGTTTACAAAATGTGGCCCTAGCATTTTCCAAAAGAAAAATTGTGGTCAATTTTCACGCTTAATTTGTGTGGTTTAACGTCTAAGGCAGTTTGATTCATGTCTTCTAAACAAAGAACAACCATGAAATTATCAAAATTACACTAATATTAGTCTCTCTATTAGAATAATCGTCATCACGTCGTGTCAATTGTTTAATTTTTGGGAGATTAAGCGTAATAATTATTTTATAAATTTCAATTGTTGAACTTATCAAAATCAAATACATACGGATCAAATAGGTTTTTGATCATATTAAATGAGTTAATTTCTCAAAAGTAATTTCCATTTGGACAATTTAACCATGCAAGCCCTTGCAAGTCTTGTCGGCATTTCCCAATTTCCTTAAAAAGTCATTGGGATCCATCAAAGTCCAAAACTGCTGGGGGTCTACATTTCCAATTTACTTGAAAAGTCATTGGGACTAATTAAGCTCCGAGTTGCCCGGTCCAGACTCCGCGTGCAGAATTAAGTGTGGGGATTGACTGACCCATTCAATGTCTCATTGAATCGCGTCGACGTTTGCGTCTTGAATTCCAAGTGCTTGATGCAATTTGCACCTTGCAATTGGAGGCAAAGGAGACCAGAAATTCTGGTTTACAGGAGGCTCTTAAATCGGTTTGAAAATTCAAATAAATTGTCAAGTCAAAGGACAAGGACAATCCAACGAAATAAAATGACGAGTACAAGAAGAAAATCACTGAGTGTTAGAAAATTCCGATTCAAGGTTTGGCTCAATTACAAGACTAGTATACAACTTTTCATGCGTTCATTCGATGCGTTTGGTCTTGGTAATAAAATATTTTATCACTTTTATAAAATAAAAATATATTGGAGTGCAAGCATCTCAAATCTGTTCATATGAGCATAACGTGAACAAGAGACGACATAAACGACCGAGTATCATTGTGTAAAAAATAGACGACAAGCCGGTAAAAGAACGCTATTAGCATTAATTGTTCTGCAATAAATAGACAAACATATTTCTCGAGCATTATTATTCCTATTATATCAAAATGAAAATATGACGTACGAGAATAAATTTGTTAAGAAGTGAAAAATTGTTGAGGTACAATAGATTAAGTAAATGGGCACCCTTTTTCGGTAAACCCATTTTAGCACAAATATTATAATACACCCTAATGTATATGGTATAATACTCATGTCCCACACGCCAACGTTAACGAGCTACAGTTGCATCACGGATAAGTGTCAAATCATTCACAAAGGTTATTAAGACCAGATAAAATAAAGTTAAAAAAATAGATGGGGAGGTGTGCGAAATGAATACACTTTTACTCAAAAGTTCAATAGTAGTTGATCAAGAATCTTTCATAAACTTATTTCAACATTGTTTTGTAATAATTTTGAGCAATACGATATGACAAAGTTTTCATCTTTCTCAACTTAGATTTGGAGACAATAATAAAGAAGACACGTATGACTATTACAAGGAAGACCATGATCATACGAGAAGCCATATACTCGACAATGGTTCTGTACATGACTTAAATGGGACGATCAATATAAGTTCCTAGAAAAAAAATCAGGACACATCAATATGCGGTTTAGTTACAATAACGTGAAGTAATGCACGAGTAAAGGCTGAATAAAAATAAAATTGACCTATATTACATGTGACGTTTTCACAAAGTTTTCTAAATTTGCGCGGTAGTTGCTTTCACTCCTCAATTATGAAGAAAATGCTTTACAACTCAAAGCAACAAAGTGAAGCCGTATTAAGGCATCAAACAAATATATTGACATTTTATTCTAACTCATGAAACGTCCCACAAATTTATTAGCCCTAAAGAAGTTCAATTCTCTGTTTAAGATAGAGAAGAAGGAGGTGGCATGGAAGTTGCAATTATACAATGATTAAATACTTAGTTAGCCCTGGCTTGAATGATAATCTGTTCCTTATGTGTTCATACGTAAAAGTGCTATTCACGAAAACATTTTGGCAGTGTTTTCCGATGCCACAAGAGCCCGACAACTACTGTTGCCAATTTCCCGCCATTTGAAAATATAGTTGCACACGTCAAATGCATACTTTATGCTGAAATGTTTTTTACACTCAACAACGGTCGGCGAGTCATCCAAATGCACCGACGTTGGAAGAGAGATACTAGTGGCCAAAAGCAAAAATGACCACAATTGGAAACATGTTTAGTCCAGCCATAATGGTGGAAAGAACGAGTGACCTTTGACTTTTCTTCAGAAAATGATCCCTTAGATGTAGTTGAACTTTGATGCAAAGAGTTTTACACTTATAAAGGATGAGGAAAAGGTGCGAGTCATTCGTAAAATGAAAAACGCATTTTCCTTTAAAACTACCTTAGCAACGTATTTGCTGACCTGAGGTATCAAATATGAAAGTTCCTAAATTTGATATTTATTTGGTACGAGAAAAACAATCGCATAAACATTTATTTTTTTTTCACACAAATATTACTTTGGAAATTAATTGATTGACTAGTTTGTTACAATAGAATTGCAAAACTGTCAACTAAACTTGCATGTCGTGTTTGCGAACATTATAAACAACTGAGTATCATTGCGTGAAAATGAGACAACAAGCAGGAAAAAGAACGCTACTAGCCTCAACTGTTCTGCAGTAAATAGACAAATGTATTTCTCAAGCATTATTACTCCTATTATATCAAAATGAAAAAATGACGTACGAGAATAAATTTGTTGAGAAGTGAAGAATTGTTGAGGTACAATAGATTAAGTGATGGGCGCCCTTTTTTGGTAAACCCATTTTAGCACAAATATTTTATCACACCGTAGTGTATATGGTACAATACTCATGTCCCACACGCTGAACATAACGTTAACGAGTTACAAGGAAGACCGCGATCATACAAATAGGCATATACTCGACAATACTTCTGTACATGTGTTAAATGAGACGATCAATATAAGTTTCTACAAAAATAATTAGGACACATCAATATGCAGTGTAGTTGCAACAATGTATGTAATGCACGGGTAAAGGCCGAACAAATATAAAATTGACCTATATTACTTACGATGTTTTCACAAAGTTTTCTAAATTTGCCCGGCAGTTGCTTTCACTCCTTAATTATGAAGAAAATGCTCTAGAACTCAAAGCAACAAAGTGAAGTCGTATTAAGGCATCATACAAATATATCGAAAATTTATTCTAACTCACGAAACATCCCATAAATTTATTAGCCCTAGAGAATTTCAATTCTCTGTTTAAGATAGAGTATACAATGATTAAATACTCGGTCAGCCCTGGCTTGAATGACAATTCTGTTTCAATTATACAATGACTAAATTCTTCGGTCAACTTTGGCTTGAGAGGCAGTTCTATTCTTTGTGTGTTAATAAGTAAAAATGTTAATCAAGAAAACATTATGGCAGTGTCTTCCCAATGCCACAAGAACCCGGCAACTACCGTCACCAATTTTCCGCCATTTGAAAATATAGTTGTACACGTCGAATGCATACTTTATGCTGAAATGTTTTTTTACACTCAACCACTGACGGTGAGTCATCCAAATGCCCCGAATTGGAAGTGAGCAACAGGCCAAAAGCAAAATGACCACAATTGGAAACATGTTTAGTTTGGCCATAATGGTGTGAAGAACGAGTGACTTTTGATTTTTTTTTTTTCTTCAAAAAATGATTCCTTAGATGCAGTTGAACTTTGATGCAAGGAGTTCTACACTTAAAAGGGATAAGGAGAAGGTGCAAGTCATTCGTAAAATGGAAAACACATTTTCCTTTAAAACTACCTTAGCAATGTATTTGCTGATATGAGGTAATAAATACGAAAGTTTCTAAATTTGGTCTTTATTTGGTATGATAAAAACAACTTACAAGTTGCCATAAATTGTTTAAATCTCAACAATCACATAAACATTTATTATTTCACACATATTATTTTGGAAATTAATTGATTGATAGGTTTGGTACAATAGAGTAGCGAAACCGTCAACTAAACTTGCATGTCATGTTCACAAATATCATAAACGACTAAACATTATTGCGTGAAAAAGAGACGACAAGCAGGAAAAAGATTGCTGCTAGCCTTAGGTATTTCGCAGTAATAGGCAAGCGTATTGCTCAAGCATTATTCTTATTATATCAAAATGAAAATATGACGTAGGAGAATAAATTTGTAGAAGCGAAGAATTGTTGGGGTAAAATAGAGTAAGTAAAAGGGTGCCCTTTTTTGGTAAACCCATTTTAGCATAAATATTATGTCACACCCTTGTGTATATTGTACAGTACTCATGTCCCACATGCCGAATATAATGTTAACAAGCTACAGTTGCGTCAATGATAAGTGTCAAATCATTCAAAAAATATTCTAGTTTTGGTTATTAAGGCCATAGAAAATAAAGATAAAAAAAATGCGGAGGTGTGCAAAATGGACACACTTTTATGAAGTGTGGTATGCGCATAACATGACACACCCTAATCCCGGTGTTCGAAGGACAACGGGATGACCATGTGTTGGCTAACACCTAAGGGTGATGCAAGCCATTTATGAATGCATATGCCGAGAACATGTGAAACATGCATATAAATTTTGCGCATAACGACACAATGTAGTATTCAAATACAACCTTAACAAAATAATATACTAAGTTCATCTGCCAACAAAATAATAGTGGTAATGCATGACATGTTCAGAGCACACTATTAATTCAGAATACAAATGGAAGGTACGACAGAAAGTGCTATTACAAGAATGTCCAAGCGGAGAGAGGGACACAAGTTCCCTAATATGGGAATGCCTCGTAGCTCAGATCTTATGCCTCATTCCTAAGTCCTGAGGGGGCGCAAAACAAAACATGAGTGCATCAAGTTGATATATAAGTAATACTGAAACAGTTATTCGTCAACGTACTAACCCCCAAAGTTCTTGAAAACTCAATAATATAATATGTAATAAGCTTTCCATAAACCCTAGCATGCCATAAAACTTCATAAAACACATATCATATATAGTGTGCTTAGTAGTGGTATCAGAATCGCCCGAAGGCCTTCATTCACTCGTAGGCCTTCATTCGACTGAAGCAATATATAAATTTTCATCCGCCCGTAGGTCCCTACATCACCCGACCAAAGCCATATATATATAGATATCATTCACCCGTAGGCTCCTACATCACCCTACCAAAGCGACATATAAATATCATTCGCCCATAGGCCCCTACATCACCCGACCGAAGCCATATATATAGATATCATTTGCCTATAGGCACATACTATGAGTAACCACTGAATAAGCACATAAAAATCATTGAACATAATCTTTCCAAAATATATATCTCATTGAAGCTCAGTAGCTCAAATATCATTTCATAAATCATATTCATAAAATATCTCAATAAACGCAAGTCCAGTAAAGCATGATATTTCATAAAGCATAAATCCAATTT
The DNA here is from genome assembly GCF_041283825.1 of Pyrus communis. Taxonomy (NCBI): domain Eukaryota; kingdom Viridiplantae; phylum Streptophyta; class Magnoliopsida; order Rosales; family Rosaceae; genus Pyrus; species Pyrus communis. Next base: position 10,660,237 of record NC_142567.1, read on the forward strand.
ACCCATAAACATTTCATAAAATGGAACTGGATCCACAAAAACTGAGCCACCTAATCAATTAATTAGGGCCGTTGAAATTTGATCCAACAGCTATAAATAGGAGGTCCTCTAAAAGTTATAATAATTGTAGCCATTTGATCAAATTTCAATTGCCCAGATTAATTGATTAGGTGGCTCAATTTTAATAGATCTAGAGGAGATCCGGTTCCTCATAAAACGTAGCCATTAAATCACGATTTTCATGTATACATTTCTAATAATAAAATCATGCATTTTGGAAGGGGGATACTCCGTCATTGAAGAGCCGTGCAAACTAAAGAGGACGGAAACGCCACTAACAAACGCACCTAAGCACATAAAGGGTCTAATTAATAAAACTCTACCATAATGATTGAGTTTGAGAAAATAGACGTCATAAATGGATTCAGGACGTTGAAAAACATAAGGGGGGACCTCGGGCACCCCCACGCGCCTAATTGGGTAGTCGAAAAGTTGGTCGAAAAAATCCCTGGCGCCACCGTGGACAGCGGTAGAGTGCAGTACCTCCGGTGGAGGCTCATGTGCTCCACGCGCCGGCCAAGATAGGCACCCAAGTGCGGGCCCATGCGCAGACCCACGCACTGACTCGAATCTGGGTTGGGCTTAGTTTATAGGCTTGGGCCAAAGGTTTGGGTTTGGTCTTGGCTTAGTGGGCTGAAACACTGGGTTGGGCCAGGTAGTAGTTGGGTTTGGATTCGGGTTTAGGGTTATCTAGTCGGGTTGATCTGGTTTCAGGCAATGGGTCGGTCGAAATCTGGGCAAAAATTCAAATGCTCATAACTTCTTCGATACTCAACCATATCAAGTGATTCAAAAATAAAAATCATAGTTCTCAATGAGATGAAATAGGGTTGGTGCCATTCGATATAGTTCCAAGGAAATAGGGTTGGTACCTGGAAGTAAGTTAATGGTGAATTCTACCTTCTTCGTAGGCGGTAACCCCGGTAAGTCTTTAGGAAATACATCGGTGAATTCATTCACCACTGGCACATCTCCAGCACATAGGGAAGTTTCACCCTGTGTGACCATGTGAGCAAAGAATCCCACACAACCCTTCTGTAGTAACTTCGTCGTCCAGGTGGCGGAAATAATACTATTCTGGAGGATTCGTCGCTCACGCAGGGAATGTTCACCCTGTGGACCAAGTTGATAGATAAGTAATACTGAAACAGTTATTCGTCAATGTACTAACCCCCAAAGTTTATGAAAACTCAATAGTATAATATGTAATAGGTTTTCCGAAAACCCTAGCATGCCATAAAACTTCATAAAACATATATCATACATAGTACGCTTAGTAGTGGTATCAGAATTGCCTGAAGTTCTTCATTCGCTTGTAGGCCTTCATTCAACTGAAGCCATATAAAAATCTTTATTTGCACGTAGGCCCTTACATCACCCGACCGAAGCCATATATATATATCATTTGCCCGTAGGCCTCTACATCGCCATATATAGATATCACCCCTACATCACCCGACCGAAGCCATATGTAGATATCATTCGCCCATAGGCACATAGTATGAGTAACCACTGAATAAGCACATAAAAATCATTGAACATAATCTTTCCACAATATATATATCTCATCGGAGCTTAGTAGGTCAAACATCATTTCATAAATATCTTAGTAAACATAAGTCCAGTAAAGCATGATATTTCATAAAGCATAAATCCAATTTACTCATAAACGTTTCAAGAAACGTAGCCATTAAATCATGCTTTTCATGTATGAATTTCTAATAATAAAATCATGCATTTTGGAAGGGGTCCATTCACAGATACTTCGTCGTCGAAGAGCTATGCGAACTAGGGAGGATGGAAACACCATTAACAAATGCACCTAAGCACATAAAGGGTCCAATTAATAAAACTTTACCATAACGATTGAATTTTGGAAAACGGATGTCATAAACGGATTCAAGAGGTCAAAAAACATATGGGGGGACCTCGGGTACCCCTACGCGCCGTCGCACGCACTGCCATGCGTCGAGTTGGGTAGTCGAAAAGTTGGTTGGAAAAGTCGTCGGCGCTGTCGTAGACGGCGACGGAGCACACTACCTCCAGTGAAGGCACATGTGTTTGACGCACCCGCCAAGACAGGTGCCCACGTGCGGACCCACGTGCTAACTGGAATTTGGGTTAGGCTTGGTTTATGGGCTTAGGCCAAAGGTTTGGTTTTGGGCTTGGCTTAGTGGGCTGAAACTATAGGTTGGGCCGGTAACATGGCCCAAAGGTTTGGGTCAGGTAGCAGTTGGGTTTGGATTTGTGTTTAGGCTTATCTGGTCGGGTCGACCAGATTTTAAGTAACGAGTTGGCCGGAATCTGATCAAAACTTCAAACGCTCATAACATCTTCAATACTTAACCAAATCAAGTGATTCAGAAATGAAAATCATATTTCTTAATAAGATGAAAAGAATCGTACCTTGCATGATGGCTAAATCACCGTGGTTTGGCCGGAAAACGCCTCAAAAGTGGCAGTGCTCTCGAGAAAATTGGGAAAAGCTTACTCCGAGCTATCTCTACATTTAACACGTGTGTACAACTTAAAAAAAAAAACTCCGATCTAACCTTAAAACACAACCCAAGGGTTCTTAGAAGCTTGCCTATGTTGGAAAGTTCACAAAAGTGGTCGGAGTTCGACGGGGAAAGAAACGAACGGTGAGATTGTCGTTGTGGAGTTCCACGGCTTATCACTGGTTTTTCGAAGCTCTTCTGTCTAGATGGTGAGGGTTGTTGTGATTGTGAGTGAACTCAGAATGGAAAGTGAGAGTTTGCAGAAAGAGAGAGAGATCTCGGGGTTGTGGAACAAGAAGAAGAGAAAAGTGAAGGGGAGAGAGAGAGTTATAAAAGGAAAGTAAGAAAATCTAAAAGTGGGGAATGTATCCGGATAAGGTAAAAGCTAAGGGGACAAAAATCCCAGGTAGGTCCCCTGTTGGTTCGCAAATTAAGAACGTATAAGACGAAATACAAAATATCCAAAAAAAATCGACTTTAGAACGTAGAATCTTTGTTATAAATACAATTTTGAATCCGTTCATGCCTACGCGCACGTGGTGATGAGTATGAAATGAATAAATTAATTAAATTAGAACTACGTGTTTCGACGAGACGGTCAACGAAAGTGAACTCAAAGGTACAATGGTAATTTCATAAATCCGATAGTACAAAATACGGTAAATCGAGGACAGGGTTTCACATAACAACTTGAATCAAAAGTTCAATAGGAGTTGATCAAGAATCTTTCATAAGCCTATTTCAACATCGTTTAGTAAGAATTTTGAGTAATACTATATGGCGAAGTTTTCATCTTTCTCAAATTAGATCCAGAAACAATAAAGAAGACACGTGTGGCTGTTATAAGGAAGATCGCGATCATACGAGTAGCCATATGCTCGACAATATTTCCATACATGCCTTAAATGGGACGAGAAATATAAGTTTCTACAAAAATAATCACGACACATCAGTATGTGGTGTACTTGCAATAATGTGACGTAATGCAAGGGTAATGGCAAAACAAATATAAAATTGACCTATATATACTTGCGATGTTTCACGAAGTTTCTAAATTTGAGTGGTAGTTCTTTTCACTCTTCAATTATGAAATGTTTTACAACTCAAAGCAACAAAGTGAAGTTGTAATAAGGCATCAAACAAATGTATCCAAATTTTATTCTAACTCATGAAACATCCCACAAACTTGTTAGCCCTATAGAAGTTCAATTCTCTTTTTAAGATAGAGAAGAGTGAGGTGGGATGGAAGTTTCAATTATACAATGACTAAATTCTTCGGTCAGCTCTGGCTTGAGAGGCAGTTCTATTCTTTGTGTGTTAATAAGTAAAAATGTTAATCACGAAAACATTATGGTAGCTTCCCAATGCCACAAGAGCCTGGCATCTGCCATCACTAATTTTTCGCCATTTGAAAATATAGTTGTACACGTCAAATGCATACTTGATGCTAAAATGTTTTTGCACTCAACTACAGTCGGCGAGTCATCCAAATGTGCCAACGTCAGAAGTGAGCAACTAGCCAAAAGCAAAATGTCCACAATCGAAAACATGTTTAGTCTGACCATAATGGTCGAAAGAACTAGTGACTGTTGATTTTATTTTAGAAAATGATCCCTTGGATGCAATTGAACTTTGATGCAAGGATATCTACACTTATATGGGATGAGGCAAAGGTCCGAGTCATTCGTAAAATGAAAAGCGCATTTTCCTTTAAAACTACCTTAGCAACGTATTTGTTGATGTTAGGTATCAAATACGAAAATTTCTAAATTTGGTATTTATTTGCTACGATAAAAACAACTTACAAGTTGCCATAAATTGTTTAAATCTCAACAATCATTTAAGTATTTATTATTTCGCACAAATATTACTTTGCAAATTAATTGATTGACTAGTTTATTACAATATAGTTACTCAAACCGTGAACTGAACTTGCGTGTCGTGTTTATGACCATCATAAACGACTAAGTATCATTGGGTGAAAAAGATACGACAAGTAGGAAAAAGAACACCAGTAGCCTTAACTGTTCTATAGTAAATAAACAAACGTATTTCCCAAGCATTATTATTCCTACAAAATGAAAATATGACATAAGAGAATAAATTTGTTAAGAAGCGAAGAATTGTTGAAGTACAATAGATTAAATAAATGGGCGCCCTTTTTTGGTAGATCCATTTCTTGTACTTTCGTATATTTTTGTAACTATGTTCACGTAGGTTGATATTGAGTCAAAAAATAAAATTGAAATCAAAACTCGAGAGCTTAATTGTAATGATCAAATTTAGGAAGGGCAATTTGTAGTTTCACTTAAGTGGGACTACGCCCAACACTGTGCCATCCTGCTTCCCATTTCTGCAGCTTCACTCTTATCTCTCTAACTCTCAAATTCTCTCGCTAAGCTCCGAGAGCTTCTCGCCTTCATCCTCTTGGAGTTCTTGACACATCCAACCCCAAAATCTTATATTGGAGTCTTTGAGACTCAAGGTTTTAGCCCCTGCATTTTCTCTGTACCCTTGCCCAGTTTCTGGTGGTGGTCTTCTCTGGGCAAACTCCGACAAGTTTGTGGCTTGTGGCGCTCGAGTCTAGCTTGAACCTATCCTAGGTAACTATTCCTATCATTTTGCATGGGCTTTACATTGAGTAACTCAGAGATTCTAATATGCATGCTCTTGGTGTCCATTTCCAGAATCTAACGAAGCACTCCGGCGAGTTTCTGTCGAATCTGAGTTGGGTTTGACTCTCATTCGCCTTATTCTGTGTTTGGGTAAGTTCCTGAGCCTTTAGGATAATTTTCCTTCGATTTAGAGCTAACAAACCTTCGATTTGGACTCGGGGGAAGGCCCTGATCGTTTTCTGCAGATTCTGGCAACGGCACCAGCGACTGCCAATGGAAATCTCCGTTGGACTTAACGGCGATGTCAATTGTGTCGTTAGACTTAACGGCATATTCTCCTCCACGTCAACTCTGTTAACTCTTTTCAGCGACGGCAAGTGCGACCTTTACTCGTTGAACCGTGACGGCAAGTAGGGTGTCGCGTTCACTGGCGACGGTGGCCACACAAGTGCGCGTGTTTTCTGGCACGTGACGATGCATGGCACCACCGCGGCGGCACGTGGCCTATGCATGGCGCCGCGTTGCTGAAGTACGGCAATGCATGTAGGACCCGAGACCTAATTTTGGGTTTTTTTGGTGTTCTAAATCACGTGGCGCTCTCTGTTTGTGCAAATTCGATGTCTAAATGATAGTTTAAATGATTACTCAGAGTTTCCACTTTAAAGCTCATGCTAGTAATGGATCAACTAGATGCTACTTCATCTGCTTGCTATACATTTTGAATTACCTTGATTATATGATTAGTATTACTTTCTTTGATATGACAAGCGATGTGATTTGAACTTGGCTACGTAAGTAGTTTTTACTATATATGAGATTTCAAAACGAGGTTTATTATATATTTAAATGATTTTAACTAAATAAGCTTGATCCAGCTTTTGTTTTTTACCCCTCAGGATGTAGCGTGAATAAGGAGAACCCCAGAGGTGACAAGCGGGCTTGGCAGTGAAGCGTCCATCCTCTTTACTCTGGGTGATGATTCTTTACTGCAATTTTTTCTAGTTTGTAATAACTTATGATCATATTTTCGATTACGCAAAGCACTGACTTTTATGTGTTTACTGTTGTGTGAAACTTCTAGCTGCTCTAATGTTATGTGATAGTAATGGGATCTTATCCCTGTACTTGTGTCCCCAAGTGGGTAGGTTGATTAGGGGACTTTGTAGTAGCTTTTATTCTATTAGTAAAGAACATTTTGGTTCAAATTCTCTCACATCACAATTATCTTACTATGGCTTTGTCATAATTATCATACTATGGCTTAGCTATTAAGTTGGCTTGAGATGTCATCTCTCAATGGGGTCATGTGGTCAATTTAGTGATAACTAGCACATCACAACCTCGTAAATTGTGTTATTTGCGGTCGGGGTGTGTCAATGTTAACGAGCTATAGTTGTGTCAATGAAAAGTGACAAATCATTCAACAAAAATATTCTAGTTTTGGTTATTCAGACTACCCAAAAAAAAAAAATTGTTAAGGTGTGCAAAATGAACACAATTTTACGAAGTGTAGTATGTGCATAACAACTTAAATAAAAAATTCAACAGGAGTCGATCAAGTATCTTTCATAGAAATAACAAAGTATATTGCCATTAATGATAATTGAGAAGGAGGTAAAGGTAAAGCATTATATGATCACATTCACCCATCTTACACTAAATCCAAGCTTAAAAAGGACATACCTGATAAAATCTCAGTTAAGCATATCATAGGCTCTCTCTAGGTCCACCTTGAAGGCCATATCCCCTACTTCCTTTTCTTTTCTTTTATTTTTTATTTTTTATTTTTTATTTTCTGTTAAAGTTTGAGAACAATACATGAGCAATCACAATATTATCCTTCATTGATCTACCAGGTGCAAGTGCACCTTGGTTTGGAGAAATACAAAGATTCAGAATAGGCTTTAATCTCTTAATAATGACTTTAGTAATTATTTTATAACTCACATTACAAAGACTTACCAACAGTTTCTGGATTTTCCCCTTTGGGAATGAGTGCTATATTTGTATGATTTGTCAGTCGGAGACTCGCATTATTTTTGAAGAAATCCTTCACCATACTGAAAAAACAGAGTTCTTAACTGTATCCCAGCAACTTCGGTAAAAACTAGTATACAACCGATCAAGGCCTCGGGCTTTTAGTGCCCCAATACTATTTACAGCATCCCAAACTTCATCTACAGTAATTGGGGAGAGTAAAAAAATTATTTTGCTCCTCATTTATGCAAGGCTTGATAATACTCGCAACTGTAGACGTCTCATTAGTGCTAGGAGGGGAAGAACAAGAAAAACGCAGTTTAAAATCCTACACAAAAACCTGTTCATGCCCCTCCCCACGACACCACCATAATCCATTCCCATCTCTTATCTTATTGTTTTCGTTTCTTTTACTTCTAAATGTAGAACTAAGATGGGAAAGCTTTTTTGAGCCCACATTACTTCCTCCTCTCTTAAAACTTGGGACAATTCATCAATGATCTGAGCTTCAGTTTGTAATTCATCATTACTGTTTATGTTATTGTTACCAATGGTATTAGTATTCATAACTCTCTTTTGAACCATGTTAAGCTCGTTAGACAACTTATTTACAAACTAATTAAATTTAGGATGCATTAGCCGCATTGCTTCAAACTTGGGAGGTCACACTACCATTGACATACAAGCTGAATCAACTGCACACGTCGGTTGATCCTTGAAGTGAAGCTACACATGTAGCAATGCAATAAATCCATCTTCCAACCGCATTCCATTCAAAACCTCTTCTGAAGAGTCAAGGTTCTAAGCAGGCATGTCTTCAAGAATATCTACTTGACTGTGCTGCTTCTGACCCTCTAGAAGATGAGTTGCCATATGATCTCGGAACCTCTCCCCATTGTCGCCTACTGCTGCTACTTTTGAACATCTGATGGCATTCTAGATGTGCTGCTTCCACTGCATTTCTTTTGTGCATTCCTCATCTCCTCCTCGGTGCCATACCTTGCACGCTGCAACATGAGTAAAATAAACACCACAATTTCTTAGAAAGTTGGGATTTTATCAATTTTGTGAAACAGAATACCCAAACAATAATCACTAGATTATCATTGACCAGAATATGAAACATCTCACTGGTCTCTACCGATAAAAGTTTAAAACCCATAGCATATCACTATCTAAGAGGAAAAGATCTCTGATAACTCAAATAAGGATGATGGCAGTAAGAACAAAAAAGTACAAACTTTTTTCAACAAAAAGGTGCTGCACAAAGACTTGTTTATTTGAAACATAACCGGAAAAAAAAAAAAAGAAAAAAAAAAAGAAAGCATTATTGCGAAGAGTTTTGAGACCTTGGTTGGGTCTGAAAGTACTGCATATGCCTCCCTAATCATTTTAAAAAGCCTGTCAGCATCCTTGTGCACGTCTTCTGCTATTTCCTTCCAACACCCATTATCGCTCCTTGAAAAGAATTGACCAGCCTATAAAAGAACATGTTAGACGGTGAATAGCAGTAAGCAAGCTACAAATCATAAAATATTACATACCTTGTCAGGATGATGTCGAAGTATAGCATTCCGATACGCCTTCTTGATTTCTGATGCCGAAACAGATGGTTCAACTCCCCTACCATTATAGTCGAATTAACTTAATGATAGTTTCAATCAATTATACTCGGAATTAAACTGCCTTGAAAAGCTACACCTTTTCTAGGAGAATCATAAACGGCAAGTGTAAGTATTTCTTAGATTCCATGGACTATTCTTATCTGCCTACAATCCAGAGCATGGAGCATTACCAAAGAGCTTGTTGTAAATAATTAATTATATTATACCAAGGAATTATCAGCAAGCAGCTTCGGTCTAAATTTTCATGATAGCACAAATTCGAGATCAAGTCTTTGACAGTGTCCTCCCTGCTTCAAGCATAGGCTCTCCTATACACTTCACCGTAAAGCCAGCATTTATTGTTCGTTTTTTCAATTGCTTAAATTACCATCTGGAGAAGTTTTTTATGCTTGGCAATTAAACCAACAGAAGGATACTTTACCTATTGTGAACAAGATGGAAGTCAATGAACCACCCATAATTTTAAAAATTGGTTTCCTCAGCCTCAGCCTCAACAGTTACAGTTAGTTACTCAGTACACCCACCCGAATGTATAACAACTCAGCCTCAACAATTATTTAACTGGATAGTCTAGCAGCATTCGTGTAAACGTCCTAAAGAGGGGCCAGTTTGCAACCATACGCCAGAAACAAATATAGGTGCAGATAAACTTACAGAATAAGGTACATATCCAAGGGGATGTCCTTTCTGTCTTTTTCTTCTATTTTAGAAAGATGAAGACGAGCTTGTCTCAAGACATTTGTGCCGCTAATGGATCTGTCAGATGCTCCACACAGATTAGTTTTTTCCTCTTCCTGCTTAGCGAGAATAGATACCCGTCTCCGAAGATCTTTAGCGGCTTCTCCATAATCTCTGATCATCTCGTATAATGTGGCTCGTCCAGAAATAGCCTGCCAAAAGTATAAAAGAAAACAGGAATTGACATAACATACTACAGGAATGACACAGGAAAGGCAACTTTGTAAGGAATATGCCATAGGAAAGGCAACTTTATAGGACCCAATCAAAGAAATTTATTGTTCTGAATTGCAATATGCCACAGGAAAGGCAACTTTGTAAGGATTGTGAAAGCGGTAAAGCACCACCTACTACAGGAATGACAACTTCATTGTGTTAGTGTAGTCTTCTTCCATCCCCAACATAATCGACCCATAGACTTCAAATTTTAAACGTTCGTAGACAAGCAACCACTTATAACTCAAGAGGCTTAAATACAAAGGTTCACAAGGACCAATAAGTACAAACCATATAATATTTGACAACTCTGCCAACATCTTGTACAACATTCTGAAAGTTCAGGTCACTCTTTTTCAGTCTAGCCCGTTGGCATCACAAATATGGGAGGCAAACAATTCTAATCCATATGTCTATGTTAATGTTCCTGATTACTTTATCCCGCGCAAACAGTTCATAACAATTCCATATCCTTACGAAAAATTAATCACCAAGGAGCATTTCGGTGGTCACATTCATTCTAAATGTGTAAATATATTGCCTGTGAAGCACATGTAAGGGTATGTTCTACACATCTATCCGTTGTTCATTGGAGATTGGAAAATGATATTCACGCTATAGTATAACGTAACGCAATACATGAGGAAACCTGAGCAAAGCACACCAGATTTTTAAAGTCTATAAATAAAATCTAACCCTGGAGAAGCTGCACTTTGAGGTTGATATAAACCACAAATCAAAGAAATGGGAGAAATTATTAGTTAGAAATTAAAAATTATAATGGATGTTGAAAATGGTGTCAAAACTGAACTGACTGAAAATTCCTTCATTTTAATCTTTTATCCTGGGAAGACCTTCTAAGTGGAATGAAATACTCGTATCTAATATATCTTAAATTCTCAAGGGTGAACCCAAAGGTAAAATTCTTGAATATCTTCATCAAAATTTGACCACAAATTTGAGAAGTTCAAGAGACTGCAATCTGAAATTAAAACGTGACATTCTTGGAAACTTAGATGTTTGTGCTTTGCAATTGAAATAGAAAGTTCTTCTTCTTCTTCTTCTTCAAAAAAAAAAAAAAAAAAAAAAAAAATGAAGAAATAGAAATGAATTAAATGCTTTAAGATTTCCTTGAAAATTAATGTGTTAGACAAGATCCATTTATTGCATTTCCACAGGAAGAAACCGCATAAACACACAATACACATATTCCAAATGCTCCCCAAAAACAGGTGGAAAGCTGTGTCACTAAGAAAATACAAATTGATTAGAGGTACTAATACACTTAGGGCACATTGATGGCTTGTCCTAGACTAGTTGCAAGGATTGGCTTGGTTGGTTCTATTTAGGCCCCACATTTTAAATAGCCTAAAATAAGCCCACATAGAGAAGTCATAATCCAGTCCTAGTCCGGTCAATCAAACGACCCCTTAATGACCTAATAAGACTACTAGTTTGTATATCTCTGATATCAATCAAACAGGGATATAAAACCATGAGCAATGCCATATCAAAGAATCATTAAGAAAACTTCAGCTTTGAACAAACCTTTAGATAATTTCCATCAAGAGCTATAGCTAGACTGCAATCAGCAATAGCATCAGTAATCCGGCCCAATGCTTTGTATGCAACAGCACGATTGCGAAAACAAACAGCTGTAAATGGACGTGATTCAACATTGCAGCACAAAGCAGTAGTATAATGCTCAACAGCTTCAGTATGTCTTCCAGCCTGAAATGCTTCATTCCCCGCAACCTACGATGTACAGTAACAAAGAAGAAAGTCACTACATAAGCAGCATGTATGTATATGCAGTAGAGCATTTCATATTTTTCAATTAAACAGTTAATGATGAATAAATTAAGGGAGCTGTTATTGACACTCCAAATAAGTCAAAAGTACAATTTTTCCCTTTTTATAAGGGAGGAGTAAAGGATGACCTTTGTGGAGTGCCAATAACACTTCCCCAAATTAAACGCATCAAATATTGGAAAAACAAACTAGTAGACACTGAAGAATGCCAAGCATAAACTAAAGTACAACCTTCTTTTACCCTAGCACCACTTGAAAAAGGAAATATTGTTCGAGAAAGTGATTGGTTTGTAAATATATCTGCAATCGAATGACTAGAAACTACTATATATCTCAAAAACAAAAAATTAAAAAACCTGTAGGCAGACATCATAGCAAGTGCTAACATATGAGAAAGTTCCACCAGGATAACCAATGAGGTTTGATAATTGGCCTTTTAAGTAACAAATACACTCTTTGTCTATAGGTGGAAAATGACACGGTTAAGAAGGTCCCATCTAGTTTTGAAAATACTTCATGTCTTTATTTGTAATTATATGTCGGCAAGACAGCTGAAGAGGATCCTGCCCAACTTTCTTTAATATGGGATGAGGTATGAGTTCAAATATTTCTACTCAATTGTGACATTACATGTGCACCTAGAGACGATTGTACAAGTCAAGAAACACGGCACAGACTGAGCATACCTTATGAGACAGAAGTTCACGTACAACGAGAACAAGGGGTTCTGATGATTGCAGAGTTTTTCTCCAATTCCTGGACATTCGCATAGTGTTAGCAACTTCAAGCAACAAAAGCAAACCTTTAACACAATTTAACATCTAAAAGTTACCTATATGTGGTAGACATCTTTTCCTCATATTTATCTAGTGTACCGAGACCCTCCTCGAGTTTTCCAAGATAAAAATAGGATTTAAAAATCATACGGCGCCGCCAGAGTCTGAAGTAAAAATACTTTGAGAGTTCGGAACTATCTGCAGAAACGAACTGGTCATTGGTATCTGCTGGAAGGTTGTTCTTTTCCGCAGAACTACGGGTCTGCTCACACAGCTCAATCACCTCTTCATACCTCCGGGCCTGCTGGGGAATACAGAAGTCAACCCACAACTGACTGAAAATCGTAGTAGCAAAAACCAATAAAAGAAAATACATAATTAAATAAATCACTAACCGCAAAAAGAGCCTCCGCTTTCATTTCAAGTAATTTTTCTGAGCTGGAACTTATTACCAAAGCTTCATCAATAAGTTGTAAAGCACGCTCGGCATTAGTAGATGTTTTCCATAGCAAAAGTTCAGCAGAAATATTCAGGCATTCAGACACTTTCTGCCAGCAATTAAAACCCCAAATCAGTTTGTATACAAACACTTCTCCGTAAAAATCCAATGGTTAAAACAATGGCTTAAGATTTGATTGATGTTTTGCAGGGATGATCCAATTGAGACATAATATAGATATTTCAGATCATTAAATACAATGCAGATAGGGATCCACAAACGATCCCCATTACATGCAAAACTTGGCACGTGTGTACATGTATGCAACATAAAACTGTTATTGGCCAAAAAATAATAAAAGAAAAATGTATATCTTAACCTGAAGTATAAAAAACGACCTCTCAAAAAGAGCTAAGTTATAATGTTACATAAACCAAGACTTAAAATATAAATTCATTTTCACTGCTGCTAACACATCATAATCCCTACACATTTGAAACTAATGTCCAAAGAGCTGCCCATTATCTAACTTGGTCCCACATTTCATCTACCCCCGTTCCCACAGTAACATGGGATAGGATACACTTTTGCAGAACCAGACCTCTCAAATTAAGATACAAAAACCTGAAGACTTGAAACCTAAATTCATTTCACAGCGGCAAATGCATCCATCCTTATTCGAAACTGATTTGCAAATAGCGGAGCTGCCCAGTATCTAACTACGTCATAATTCATCTAGTCCCACACCCTTGTATTCTTTAAAATTCTTCTATTACGCTCCACCCAAATATTCCAAAAACTGCCAGCACAAAAGCAACCCCATAAAAATTTAGCTTTCCTCCCCCATCCTGAAGCCTCAAACTTGGTACTTAGAAGCTCAAAACAACAATTTGGAATAACCCAACTAGCTCTAACTCCCTTACACAATTTCCATCACAACTGTGCAGAACAAGAGCAATGGAGAACATATGATCCACAATCTCCTCCTCACATATACACAAAATGCACCAAGTGAGGAGATATACAAATAAAAGACCTTTGCTTTTGAATTTGAGATTTAGGAGAGTACATGGAATACTATAGTTCAACCTTCAAGCTCACACTGCTTTGATCCTATATCTCTCAAACTAATTACAGATATATGCTCTATAAAAAAAAATTTACTGGCCTGGAGGATGCAGAATGGTTATTTAAAATTCCCAAAATTTCATTATAATATCTTGTTTATAACACACTTAAATCCACTAAAATACTCATCTTGTCCTTCTTGTCACTGTTCAAAACAGCAAAACAGCCCCACAATAACTCATTCTAATCCAAAAGTAACTCGGACCAAATTTAAATTCACTGTCTACCAACAATACGAGGTCCTTACTCAACAATACATTTTTCAGACCTCCATGGCCATCCTCAATTGATACCAACTTGAAAGTATAGTTCCTCTAACCTGTTCCACAGGGTTTTACTTGTACAACCAAGTTATAAGAATTCCTGACTAAAATTTCACAACCTCCCATATAATCAAGTATCAAACATGAGCAACAATAATTATGAGCATATTTGAAATCTGCAACGCCTTCAGACGAAATAATATATTCAAGATGAAAAGAAGGAAATTAAATATAAGTTAAAACCCTAAACAGATCAACACTCCAACTTTGATCCCTTTTTCCCATGTCTTTTCTCTTTACAAGCCAAAATAGGGGTTTTACAATCAGAAAATTCCTTATTTCTTCTTGGCTCAATCACCCTACAAACTATGTGGTGTGCAACTTAAACTGTTTTTAAGAAAACGAGAAAAAGTTTCAGCATTATCAGGGTTCAGATGAGTACTGTATTAACCAATTTCATGTACACAACATAAGACTTAGAATTTATAATTTACACAACGTACGACTTGGAATTTATAAGTGATGTTAAATGTAGACTATGGTGAATCCCATGGAAAGCAGTAAGATCGGGTTTTTAATTAATTACACTACCTGTGCTTTTCGTAAGCCATCAGAAGCTTCTACTGCAATCTTTCGGTCCACAAAGACATCATTTGCCAATTGCAGGCACCTCCTAAAATTGTGTGAAGCATCTTCAACTTCCCCAAGAGCAAGATAACAGCTTTAAGAATTTTAAAACGAAATACAATTAGGGAAGGTTATGTTGTGTGAAAAGAAAAGCAATTATGAATTTGTGACTGAAAAATTCTATGCCGGAACTCAAAAATCAAAGCGACAAAGCACATTCAATAGGAAATGCCTAATCAAAGACCAGCAGAACAACATATGAAAATTATGTGAAGCAGAAATTTGAGTGCCAGTAAAATATCTTACTTAAAACCAGACGATCCAAGAACAACAGCACAATATTGTACAAGTAATGGTAAGTAGTAGACACGGCATTCGTGTCGTGTTTCTCGTGTTCGTGTCGTTTTCGTGTCATACCCGATAGCTTAACGGGTCATCTCGTTTAATACTTGTTAAAGTAAACATTAATATGACCTGATCCGAAATCAACCCGTTAATATTATCAGGTAATATGACCCGACCCGTTACCCGTTAAGAAAAATATATTTTAAATCAATAAAAATGAAAAACATAATTTGACCCAAAAAAATGTACACATAATACTAAATTAGTATGTAAATACTAAATTTTGGAGTTGACCCCTTCATGAAAGTTGTAAAGCTTTTCATTACGAGTGATTACATTTTTCACACTTCTACAATAATTATTATTAATTTTATTAATTTTGAACTCAAATAAATAAAAAAAAATTGTTCATGAGATTTGGAGGGTTTTAAAAATCTAAACGACCATGTAACCATCGTCTAAGCATTGAGAATGCAATTATGAATGTTTATTATGCTTTCACATCTTTCAGACTTATACATTAATGATTATGAATTTTGTTTATTTTGAACTCCCTTAAAAATACTATTCATGAGAGCTTGTATGGTTTTAAAAATTCAAACGATCATATACCCATCATCAAAGCATAAAAGATGTGACTACGAGCGTTTACATATTTTTCGCACATGTAAATTAATTATTATAATTTTTTTAATGTGTTTGGTATTTTTAAATTACTTGATATTTTTATTTTTAATGTGTTTTATGAATTTTAATCTCAATCTTTGACTATAATATCCTATAAAAATAAATAAATAAATAAAACTTAAATTTTAAAATTTAAAATTTATATAGAATAATAATTAATAAACAATATATACATATTCATTATATCTATTGTATTTTATAGTAAGCTTTTTTTTAGTAGTTTATAAAATTAAAATCATCAAAATAATTTTTTTCTTATCGTGTCGAAACAGGTTACCCTCGTGCCAGTCTCGTGTAAATCTGTTAAGAATCCCTTATTAATGGGTTATTATCATGTGACCCGATAATAACCCGATTAGTTATCGTGTTGACCCGAAACCTGTTATTTTTGTATCGTGTTAACGGATCGTGTAAGAAATTGTTAGGACTAGTAAGTAGCAAAAGTCTAACAATCAATTGTATTAAAATTGAACAAGAATTATAGCAAAATTTTAAAATTTTAAAGTCCATTTGACTTTTGTTATAAATATATATCCAACTATATATAAATTTCAAGTGGTTGGGTTGTAAATTCCAAAACTTCAAGGTCTAAAGTAAAAACGCACTAGATATCATGAAATGTCTGCGTAACTCATCCTAGTTTATGTCGGAAAGTGAGATCAACAAAAAAAGAAGCTGCGTTAGCGCAGAGGTTCATACTGGAAAGTCAAAAGAAAATATCAAATAGTAAAGAGAAAATACTTACTTGGAAGCTCTAACCTGCACTTTCAGGAAGTTGGGATCAATTGCAGCAGCCATCATACAGTCCCCAAGTGCATCTCTTATTCTTCCAACAGTCAGACGTGTTGCTGCACGGTTGCTATAGCACAGCATCAATGCCCTAAGACAGCTTCTAGATGTCTCATTTCTAGAAACGCAATTCACTCCTTGTGTGTAGCAGTCCTCAGCTTTAGACAGATCCCCATTAGAGTATGCTTCGTTTCCCCTGGAGGTGTATCAAATTCAACAAAAAGAAGCTCATCTTTAGTACAGGGCTATATTACTCCACTCAGAGGTCCAAATATAACTAAATGGGACATCAAACAATGAGTTTTAAGAATAGACAAAGATGACCTTAGTCGCCACTTTTCACATGCCTCCTGAGCTGCGGCTGCTTCAGCAGACAAAGAAATAGATTCTCGCTTTACCGGACTTTTCTTTTTCTGGAGGCGTTTTGATGCAGATGCTTGACTTTGAGCAGCGGAAGAGGCAGCTAAGGTGAAGTTAGACCCACTTCTATTTTCTGAACTTCCACCATCAAGCACGGCAGGGTCGAGTGTCCCAATCAAATCAAGGATAGCAAGAACGGCCTGCGCAGGAGACGGAACAGACGGCGGGTTTAGAGGACCGTCGACGCTTCCAGAAAATTCCGAAGGGAAAGCAGCAGAGTCCAAGTTCCGAATCACATCGAGGAAGGCAGGGTCGCGATTCCTAATACTATTAAGCACGGCGGGGTTGAGTGTCCGAATCCAATCAAGGATTTGAGGATCGACGCCTTCAGGATGTTCCGATATCCGTCTGGATCTGAAGTACTCATAAATTATGGCCAGCACTGACAATGACAGCGGTAGGACGATACGCGCCGCTGAAAACATAGTTTTTGTGCTGATGGCGGCGGCGGATGCGGTGGCGACGGTAGCTGAAACAGGGTTGCTAGGTTTTGCTGTGAACTTGCAACTAGCAACTACATTATGGATGAATTAAACAAACTCTGTCATAGGATCAAAGTATTAAATCAAAGTCCGCTTTGTCTAGACGCATGTTTGGATTGCTTTTCAATTCCAAAGCTACTTTAGGAAAAGTGGAGAATCTCATCTATGCTTCTCCTTTAATATAATTTATGGGTACCGGTCCACCTTATTTCATTTGATGCTTCTTCAACATCGAATTGTTTAATCCTAATTCACTTTGTTCAGGTTTTATTGAATTACAATATGGGTTTGCAGTTCAAAGTTGATTTGGGGATTTTAAAAGTGGTGGACAGGCACAAACAAGAAGGCAGAATTTTCAAGGCTTCGGCAAAGGAGGTAAGACTATCATAATTTTCCCCAGAAGATAACCAAGAAGGTTATTCAACCACACACACTGTTTGTTTGATCTCTTACTCCCCATTTGCTCAGCTTTCTTTTGTTGTCTTTTTGTTTTTTTTTTTAATTTTAAACTTCATATACTTAATGTTTTGAGTTATCTCATGGACAGGCACAAACAAGAAGATAGCCTTGGCCTCTTCTAAGAGAATGTAATCCACACGCTGAAGAGAACCAATTCTTCTCATAAATATATTCTATTCTACATTAGCTTTCTTTGTTCTGTTAATTGGTACTTTTTATCTATTTGTATTGTTCTTTTTTATTTCTCGCTATTTTTTTTTTGTCTGCATAATCCGCGTATTATTTTGATAAAAAAAATAGCATATTATATGGGGTTTTATGCGGTTGATATGATGTTTGATTGGTTTCTTTGTAACCAAAAATTGTTTTCCCCTGGCCCTTAACGATGGAACACGGCCCCTTCTTTTTTGACGCAGTCTTTGAATAAGGTCTGAGGTGATCGTGGGGTGCAAATTACTAAGACTCCGAGACAACGACGATTGGGATGAAGATCAGAGATGCTCAAGTATATATGTTAACAACTTGGCATTGTAAGTGTTTATAAATTCCAATTTGTATTACTGATAAACTATATATACCAAATGTGATTAGGACATGCATGGTAAAGAAAAAGTTTATCTTTGCACAATACAATTAAATTATATCTTCACAATTACAATGGAAAAAAACTAATGCAAAATCTTCACAATTACATTTAACATTTCTTACTATTTAATTTTGTAAACATGATAAAGTCCTAAAAAGTTATGTTTTTCGTTTTCACTTTGCGTAACATTTAAATCATTACTTTACGCAAAGTGAAAACGAAAAACTGAATAATTTTTTAGGATGTGCATGGTAACGAAAAAGTTCCTCTTTACACAATACATTTAAAATATATCTTGACAATTACAATGAAAAAAAACTAACGCAATACACATTTAGGGGCGCGTAACGCCCGTGATGCAAAAATGCGTGCATGCGGAGAGGCTAATATATTCATAAATGAAACAGACAATAAACTTAAAGTCAAACTGAAAATTATATAATTAAATTAATCTGATCATCCAAAACCGCCTTGGCTTTTTTTTTCTTCAGAAGACTACATATTTATACATAATGGGCAGGTGCAAAAAGACTAAGTTAGATGATTGAACATAATAAAAAATTGAAAATAATAAGAAATTGTTGTGATGGACACAAACACAATTTATAAAATAATCACTTAAGAAATATAAGAATATTTAAAACAACACATCTTTGGGGCGCGTAGCGCCCGTGATGCAAAAATGCCTCTCGCACGCACGTTAGTGCGTGCAGAGAGGCTAGTAGTCAGATAAATGACTTGCAGGCTAGGTCTTCGTAAGGATTAAAATTTCAACTGTTAAATTCGATAACCATAGATAACCGTCCGAATGAATTGAATTTGAGTTTGAAAATTCGGATATATTTTGGTATGGGGCAAAACTGTAAATATTATTCGGTTATGGTTTTGGATATGGTTATAAGATCCCGAATCCATATCTGTATCCGTACCCGAATCAAATAAAATAAAATATAATATTATATATAATATTAAAATATTATATAATATATGTGTGTGTGTGTATGTATATTTATTATTGACCGAATCTTACTTTGAGAATACAAAAATTGCATTGTGTGAATTGCATTTTGTGGCAAAGTTCAAAAGTTTTGATATGAATCAAAATCTATGATAATTCAATACCTATGGGAGATATTAAAGATCAACCAACATTATTAATGTTTAGCTTTATTTTTTATGCTCCAAAAGATCCATTAATTAAATCATTTTATACATCAAATATTTAATGACGAAATTAATATTTATTAAATTATCATGCGTCAATTAGGCGAATATATTTTTTGTATTGATAAAGATGGATGTAACCGTTAACCGATGGGGAATCCGTTATCCAGTGGGTATGGTTATGGATAATACCCGATGGTTAATTTGCGATTATGGATATGGTTAATTTTCGTGGTTATGGGGATGGATATAGCATTTCCGTCCCCAAACCGATTCATTGCCATCCCTACGTGACAGTATGTTGGAATTTGATTCCTTCTCATTCTAACTCCTAATTAGTCTAAACGGTCATTCCAATTCCAAATTAGTAAACATATCATAAATGTGTTTTTAACTCTCAAACGGAATTTCCAACTTATTTCTAGTCGAGTCAACTCTCTTTACCCTCCAATTCCGAAGTATGAGAGCAACTAGCCAAAAGCAAAATGATCACAATTGGAAACATGTTCAGTCTAGTCATAATGGTGGAAAGAACCAGTGACTTTTGATTTTTTTTTTCTTCAGAAAATGATCCCTTAGATGCAGTTGAACTTTAACACAAGGAGTTCTACACTTATAAGGGATGAGGAAAAGGTGCGAGTCATTCGTTAAACTACCTTAGCAACGTATTTGCTAATGTGAGGTATCAAATACTTGTGTTATGTGATAGTAATGGGATCTTATCCCTGTACTTGTGTCCCCAAGTGGGTAGGTTGATTAGGGGACTTTGTAGTAGCTTTTATTCTATTAGTAAAGAACATTTTGGTTCAAATTCTCTCACATCACAATTATCTGACTATGGCTTCGTCATAATTATCATAGTATGGCTTAGCTATTAAGTTGGCTTGTGATGTCATCTCTCAAAGGGGTCATGTGGTCAATTTAGTGACAACTAGCACATCACAGCCTCGTAAATTGTGTTATTTGGGGTCGGGGTGTGTCAATGTTAACGATCTACAGTTGTGTCAATGAAAAGTGACAAATCATTCAACAAAAATATTCTAGTTTTGGTTATTCAGACTACCCAAAAAAAAATAAAAAATTGCTAAGGTGTGCAAAATGAACACAATTTTACGAAGTGTAGTATGTGCATAACAACTTAAATAAAAAATTCAACAGGAGTCGATCAAGTATCTTTCATAGAAATAACAAAGTATGTTGCCATTAATGATAATTGAGAAGAAGGTAAAGGTAAAGCATTATATGATCACATTCACCCATCTCACACTAAAACCAAGCTTAAAAAGGACATACCTGAATTAATCTCAATTAAGCATATCATAGGCTCTCTCGAGGTCCACCTTGAAGGCCATATCCCCTACTTCCTTTTCTTTTCTTTATTTTTTATTTTTTATTTTCTGTTAAAGTTTGAGAACAATAATGAGCAATCACATTATTATCCTTCATTGATCTACCAGGTGCAAGTGCACCTTGGTTTGGAGAAATACAAAGATTCAGAATAAGCTTTAATCTCTTAATAATGACTTTAGTAATTATTTTATAACTCACATTACAAAGACTTACCAACAGTTTTTGGATTTTCCCCTTTGGGAATGAGTGCTATATTTGTATGATTTGTCAGTCGGAGACTCGCATTATTTTTGAAGAAATCTTTCACCATACTGAAAAAACAGAGTTCTTAACTGTATCCCAGCAACTTTGGTAAAAACTAGTATACAACTGATCAAGGCCTGGGGCTTTTAGTGCCCCAATACTATTTACAGCGTCCCAAACTTCATCTACAGTAATTGGGGAGAGTAAAAAAATTATTTTGCTCCTCATTTATGCAAGGCTTGATAATACTCGCAACTGTAGACGTCTCATTAGTGCTAGGAGGGGAAGAACAAGAAAAACGCAGTTTAAAATCCTACACAAAAACCTGTTCATGCCCCTCCCCACGACACCACCATAATCCATTCCCATCTCTTATCTTATTGTTTTCGTTTCTTTTACTTCTAAATGTAGAACTAAGATGGGAAAGCTTTTTTGAGCCCACATTACTTCTTCCTCTCTTAAAACTTGGGACAATTCATCAATGATCTGAGCTTCAGTTTGTAATTCATCGTTACTGTTTATGTTATTGTTACCAATGGTATTAGTATTCATAACTCTCTTTTGAACCTTGTTAAGCTCGTTAGACAACTTATTTACAAACTAATTAAATTCAGGATGCATTAACCGCATTGCTTCAAACTTGGGAGCTCACACTACCATTGACATACAAGCTGAATCAACTGCACACGCCGGTTGATCCTTGAAGTGAAGCTACACATGAAGCAATGCAATAAATCCATCTTCCAACCTCATTCCATTCAAAACCTCTTCTGAAGAGTCAAGGTTCTAAGCAGGCATGTCTTCAAGAATATCTACTTGACTGTGCTGCTTCTGACCCTCTAGAAGATGAGTTGCCATATGATCTCGGAACCTCTCCCCATTGTTGCCTACTGCTACTTCTTTTGAACATCTGCTGGCATTCTAGATGTGCTGCTTCCACTGCGTTTCTTTTGTGCATTCCTCATCTCCTCCTCGGTGCCATACCTTGCACGCTGCAACATGAGTAAAATAAACACCACAATTTCTTAGAAAGCTGGGATTTTATCAATTTTGTGAAACAGAATACCCAAACAATAATCACTAGATTATCATTGACCAGAATATGAAACATCTCACTGGTCTCTACCGATAAAAGTTTAAAACCCATAGCATATCACTATCTAAGAGGAAAAGATCTCTGATAACTCAAATAAGGATGATGGCAGTAAGAACAAAAAAGTACAAACTTTTTTCAACAAAAACGTGCTGCACAAAGACTTGTTTATTTGAAACATAACCGGAAAAAAAAAAGAAAAAAAAAAGAAAGCATTATTGCGAAGAGTTTTGAGACCTTGGTTGGGTCTGAAAGTACTGCATATGCCTCCCCAATCATTTTAAAAAGCCTGTCAGCATCCTTGTGCACGTCTTCTGCTATCTCCTTCCAACACCCATTATCGCTCCTTGAAAAGAATTGACCAGCCTATAAAAGAACATGTTAGACGGTGAATAGCAGTAAGCAAGCTACAAATCATAAAATATTACATACCTTGTCAGGATGATGTCGAAGTATAGCTTTCCGATACGCCTTCTTGATTTCTGATGCCGAAACAGATGGTTCAACTCCCCTACCATTATAGCCGAATTAACTTAATGATAGTTTCAATCAATTATACTCGGAATTAAACTACCTTGAAAAGCTACACCTTTTCTAGGAGAACCATAAACGGCATGTGTAAGTATTTCTTAGATTCCATGGACTATTCTTATCTGCCTACAATCCAGAGCATGGAGCATTACCAAAGAGCTTGTTGTAAATAATTAATTATATTATACCAAGGAATTATCAGCAAGCAGCTTCGGTCTAAATTTTCATGATAGTCACAAATTTGAGATCAAGTCTCTGACAGTGTTCTCCCTGCTTCAAGCATAGGCTCTCCTATACACTTCACTGTAAAGCCAGCATTTATTGTTCGTTTTTTCAATTGCTTAAATTACCATCTGGAGAAGTTTTTTATGCTTGGCAATTAAACCAACAGAAGGATACTTTACCTATTGTGAACAAGATGGAAGTCAATGAACCACCCATAATTTAAAAAATTGGTTTCCTCAGCCTCAGCCTCAACAGTTATAGTTAATTACTCAGTACACCCACTCGAATGTATAACAACTTAGCCTCAACAATTATTTAACTGGATAGTCTAGCAGCATTCGTGTAAACGTCCTAAATAGGGGCCAGTTTGCAACCATACGCCACAAACAAATATAGGTGCAGATAAACTTACAGAATAAGGTACATATCCAAGGGCACCTTTCTGTCTTTTTCTTCTATTTTAGAAAGATGAAGACGAGCTTGTCTCAAGACATTTCTGTCTTTCGATCTGTCAGATGCTCCACACAGATTAGTTTTTTCCTCTTCCTGCTTAGTGAGAATAGATACCAGTCTCCGAAGATCTTTAGCGGCTTCTCCATAATCTCTGATCATTTTGTATAATGTGGCTCGTCCAGAAATAGCCTGCCAAAAGTTTAAAAGAAAACAGGAACTGACATAACATACAGGAGGACCCAATCAAAGAAAATTATTGTTCTGAAATGCAATATGCCACAGGAAAGGCAACTTTGAAAGGATTGTTAAAGCGGTAAAGCACCACCTACTAGAGGAATGACAACTTCATTGTGTTAGTGTAGTCTTCTTCCATCCCCAACATAATCGACCCATAGACTTCAAATTTTAAACGTTCGTAGACAAGCAACCACTTATAACTCAAGAGGCTTAAATACAAAAGGTTCACAAGGACCAATAAGTTCAAACCATACAGTATTTGACAACTCTGCCAACATCTTGTACAACATTCTGAAAGTTCAGGTCACTCTTTTCCAGTCTAGCCAGTTGGCATCACAAATGTGGGAGGCAAACAATTCTAATCCATATGTCTATGTCAATGTTTCCTGATTACTTTATCCCACGCAAACAGTTCATAACAATTCCATATCCTTACGAAACATTAATCACCAAGGAGCATTTCGGTGGTCACATCCATTCTAAATGTGTATTATATTGCCTGTGAAGCACGTGTAAGGGTATGTTCTACACATCTATCCGTTGTTCATTGGAGATTGGAAAATGATATTCACGCTACAGTATAACATAACGCAATACATGAGGAAACTTGAGCAAAGCACACCAGATTTTTAAAGTCTATAAATGAAATCTAACCCTGGAGAAGCTGCACTTTGAGGTTGATATAAACCACAAACCAAAAGATATGGGAGAAATTATTAGTTAGAAATTAAAAATTATAATGGATGTCGAAAATGGTGTCAAAACTGAATTGACTGAAAATTCCTTCATTTTAATCTTTTATCTTGGGAAGACCTTCTAAGTAGAGCGAAATACTCGTATCTAATATATCTTAAATTTTCAAGGGTGAACCCAAAGGTAAAATTCTTGAATATCTTAATCAAAATTTGACCACAAATTTGAGAAGTTCAGGAGACTGCAATCTGAAATTAAAACGTGACGTTCTTGGAAACTTAGATGTTTGTGCCTTGCAATTGAAATAGAAAGTTCTTCTTCTTCTTCTTCTTCAAAAAAAAAAAAAAAAAAAAAGAAGAAATAGAAATGAATTAAATGCTTTAAGATTTCCTTGAAAATTAATGTGTTAGACAAGATCCATTTATTGCATTTCCACAGGAAGAAACCGCATAAACACACAAGACAAATTGCAAGGATTGGCTTGGTTGGTTCTATTTAGGCCCCACATTTTAAATAGCCTAAAATAAGCCCACATAGAGAAGTCAAAATCCAGTCCTAGTCCGGTCAATCAAACGACCCCTTAATGACCTAACAAGACTACTAGTTTGTATGTCTCTGATTTCAATCAAACAGATATATAAAACCAGCCCGTCCTTTTACCAAAGAAAAAAAAGTAATGAATAAGTAAAATCATGAGCAATGCCATATCAAAGAATCATTAAGAAAACTTCAGCTTTGAACAAACCTTTAGATAATTTCCATCAAGAGCTATAGCTAGACTGCAATCAGCAATAGCATCAGTAATCCGACCCAATGCCTTGTATGCAACGGCACGATTGCAAAAACAAACAGCTGTAAATGGACGTGATTCAACATTGCAGGACAAAGCAGTAGTATAATGCTCAACAGCTTCAGTATGTCTTCCAGCTTGAAATGCTTCATTCCCCGCAACCTACGATGTACAGTAACAAAGAAGAAAGTCACTACATAAGCAACATGTATATGCAGTAGAGCACTTCGTATTTTTCAATTAAACAGTTAATGATGAATAAATTAAGGGAGCTGCTATTGATACTCCAAATAAGTCAAAAGTACAATTTTTCCCTTTTTATAAGGGAGGAGTAAGGGATGACCTTTGTGGAGTACCAATAACACTTCCCCAAAATTAAACGCATCAAATATTGGAAAAACAAACTAGTAGACACTGAAGAATGCCAAGCATAAACTAAAGTACAACCTTCTTTTACCCTGACACCACTTGAAAAAGGAAATATTGTGCGAGAAAGAGATTGGTTTGTAAATATATCTGCAATCGAATGACTAGAAACTACTATATATCTCAAAAACAAAAAATTAAAAAACCCGTAGGCAGACATCATAGCAAGTGCTAACATATGAGAAAGTTCCACCAGGATAACCAATGAGGAGAATGACACGGTTAAGAAGGTCCTATCTAGTTTTGAAAATGCTTCTTGTCTTTATTTGTAATTACATGTCGGCAAGACAGCTGAAGAGGATCCTGCCCAACTTTCTTTAATATGGGATGAGGTATGAGTTCAAATATTTCTACTCAGTTGTGATATGACATATGCACCTAGAGAGGATTGTACAAGTCAAGAAACACGGCACAGACTGAGCATACCTTATGAGACAGAAGTTCACGTACAACGAGAACAGGGGGCTCTGATGATTGCAGAGTTTTTCTCCAATTCCTGGACATTCGCATAGTGTTAGCAACTTCAAGCAACAAAAGCAAACCTTTAACAAAATTTAACATCTAAAATCGTGTCTGAAAGTTACCTATATGAGGTAGACATCTTTTCCTCATAGTTATCTAGTGCAGCAAGACCCTCCTCGAGTTTTCCAAGATAAAAATAGGATTTAAAAATCATGCGGCACCGCCAGAGTCTGAAGTAAAAGTACTTTGATAGTTCGGAACTATCTGAAGTAAAATTGGTATCTGCTGGAAGGTTGTTCTTTTCCGCAGAACTAAGGGTCTGCTCACACAGCTCAATCACCTCTTCATACCTCCGCACCTGCTAGGGAATACAGAATTCAGCCCACAACTGACTGAAAATCATAGTAGCAAAAACCAATAAAAGAAAAAACATAATTAAATAAATCACTAACCGCAAAAAGAGCCTCCGCTTTCATTTCAAGTAATTTTTCTGAGCTGGAACTTATTACCAAAGCTTCATCAATAAGTTGTAAAGCACGCTCGGCATTAGTAGATGTTTTCCATAGCAAAAGTTCAGCAGAAAGATTCAGGCATTCAGACACTTTCTGCCAGCAATTAAAACCCCAAATCAGTTTGTATACAAACACTTCTCCGTAAAAATCCAATGGTTAAAGCAATGGCTTAAGATTTGATTGATGTTTTGCAGGGATGATCCAATTGAGACATAATATAGATATTTCAGATCATTAAATACAATGCAGATAGGGATCCACAAGCGATCCCCATTACATGCAAAACTTGGCACGTGTGTACATGTATGCAATATAAAACTGTTATTGGCCAAAAAATAATAGAAGAAAAATGTATATCTTAACCTGAAGTATAAAAAACGACCTCTCAAAAAGAGCTAAGTTATAATGTTACATAAACCAAGACTTAAAATATAAATTCATTTTCACTGCTGCTAACACATCATAATCCCTACACATTTGAAACTAATGTCCAAAGAGCTGCCCATTATCTAACTTGGTCCCACATTTCATCTACACCCGTTCCCACAGTAACATGGGATAGGATACACTTTTGCAGAACCAGACCTCTCAAATTAAGATACAAAAACCTGAAGACTTGAAACCTAAATTCATTTCACAGCGGCAAATGCATCCATCCTTATTCGAAACTGATTTGCAAATAGCGGAGCTGCCCAGTATCTAACTACGTCATAATTCATCTAGTCCCACACCCTTGTATTCTTTAAAATTCTTCTATTACGCTCCACCCAAATATTCCAAAAACTGCCAGCACAAAATCAACCCCATAAAAATTTAGCTTTCCTCCCCCATCCTGAAGCCTCAAACTTGGTACTTAGAAGCTCAAAACAACAATTTGGAATAACCCAACTAGCCCTAACTCCCTTACACAATTTCCATCACAACTGTGCAGAACAAGAGCAATGGAGAAAAGATGATCCACAATCTCCTCCTCAGATATACACAAAATGCACCAAGTGAGGAGATATACAAATAAAAGACCTTTGCTTTTGAATTTGAGATTTAGGAGAGTACATGGAATACTATAGTTCAACCTTCAAGCTCACACTGCTTTGATCCTATATCTCTCAAACTAATTACAGATATATGCTCTATAAAAAAAAATTTACTGGCCTGGAGGATGCAGAATGGTTATTTAAAATTCCCAAAATTTCATTATAATATCTTGTTTATAACACACTTAAATCCACTAAAATACTCATCTTTGCCTTCTTGTCACTGTTCAAAACAGCAAAACAGCCCCACAATAACTCATTCTAATCCAAAAGAAACTCAGACCAAATTTAAATTCACTGTCTACCAACAATACGAGGTCCTTACTCAACAATAGCCTTTGCAAATACATTTGTCAGACCTCCATGGCCATCCTCAATTGATACCAACTTGAAAGTATAGTTCCTCTAACCTGTTCCACAGGGTTTTACTTGTACAACCAAGTTATAAGAATTCCTGACTACAATTTCACAACCTCCCATATAATCAAGTATCAAACATGAGCAACAATAATTATGAGCAGATTTGAAATCTGCAACGCCTTCAGACGAAATAATATATTCAAGATGAAAAGAAGGAAATTAAATATAAGTTAAAACCCTAAACAGATCAACACTCCAACTTTGATCCCTTTTTCCCATGTCTTTTCTCTTTACAAGCCAAAATAGGGGTTTTACAATCAGAAAATTCCTTATTTCTTCTTGGCTCAATCACCCTACAAACTATGTGGTGTGCAACTTAAACTGTTTTTAAGAAAACGAGAAAAAGTTTCAGCATTATCAGGGTTCAGATGAGTACTGTATTAACCAATTTCATGTACACAACATAAGACTTAGAATTTATAATGTACACAACGTACGACTTGGAATTTATAAGTGATGTTAAATGTAGACTATGGTGAATCCCATGGAAAGCAGTAAGATCGGGTTTTTAATTAATTACACTACCTGTGCTTTTCGTAAGCCATCAGAAGCTTCTACTGCAATCTTTCGGTCCACAAAGACATCATTTGCCAATTGCAGGCACCTCCTAAAATTGTGTGAAGCATCTTCAACTTCCCCAAGAGCAAGATAACAGCTTTAAGAATTTTAAAACGAAATACAATTAGGGAAGGTTATGTTGTGTGAAAAGAAAAGCAATTATGAATTTGTGACTGAAAAATTCTATGCCGGAACTCAAAAATCAAAGCGACAAAGCACATTCAATAGGAAATGCCTAATCAAAGACCAGCAGAACAACATATGAAAATTATGAGAAGCAGAAATTTGAGTGCCAGTAAAATATCTTACTTAAAACCAGACGATCCAAGAACAACAGCACAATATTGTACAAGTAATGGTAAGTAGTAGACACGGCATTCGTGTCGTGTTTCTCATGTTCGTGTCGTTTTCGTGTCATACCCGATAGCTTAACAGGTCATGTCATTTAATACTTGTTAAAGTAAACAGTAATATGACCTGATCCGAAATCAACCCGTTAATATTATCAGGTAATATGACCCGACCCGTTACCCGTTAAGAAAAATATATTTTAAATCAATAAAAATGAAAAACATAATTTGACCCAAAAAAATGTACAACATAATACTAAATTAGTATATACATACTAAATTTTGGAGTTGACCCCTTCATGAAAGTTGTAAAGCTTTTCATTACGAGTGATTACATTTTTCACACTTCTACAATAATTATTATTAATTTTATTAATTTTGCACTCAAATAAAAAAAAAAAAAAAAAATTGTTCATGAGATTTGGAGGGTTTTAAAAATCTAAATGACCATGTAACCATCGTCTAAGCATTGAGAATGCAATTATGAATGTTTATTATGCTTTCACATCTTTCAGACTAATACATTAATGATTATGAATTTTGTTTATTTTGAACTCCCTTAAAAATACTATTCATGAGAGCTTGTATGGTTTTAAAAATTCAAACGATCATATACCCATCCTCAAAGCATAGAAGATGTGACTACGAGCGTTTACATATTTTTCGCACATGTAAATTAATTATTCTATTTTTTTTAATGTGTTTGGTATTTTTAAATTACTTGATATTTTTATTTTTAATGTGTTTTATGAATTTTAATCTCAATCTTTGCCTATAATATCCTATAAAAATAAATAAATAAATAAAACTTAAATTTTAAAATTTAAAATTTATATAGAATAATAATTAATAAACAATATATACATATTCATTATATCTATTGTATTTTATAGTAAGCTTTTTTTAGTAGTTTAAAAAATTAAAATCATCAAAATAATTTTTTTCTTATCGTGTCGAAACAGGTTACCCTCGTGCCAGTCTCGTGTAAATCTGTTAAGAATCCCTTATTAATGGGTTATTATCATGTGACCCGATAATGACCCGATTAGTTATCGTGTTGACCCGAAACCTGTTATTTTTGTGTCGTGTTAACGGATTGTGTAAGAAATTGTTAGGACTAGTAAGTAGCAAAAGTCTAACAATCAATTGTATTAAAATTGAACAAGAATTATAGCAAAATTTTAAAATTTTAAAGTCCATTTGCTTTTGTTATAAATATATATCCCACTATATATAAATTTCAAGTGGTTGGGTTGTAAATTCCAAAACTTCATGGTCTAAAGTAAAAACGCACTAGATATCATCAAATGTCTGCGTAACTCATCCTAGTTTATGTCGGAAAGTGAGATCAACAAAAAAAGAAGCTGCGTTAGCGCAGAGGTTCATACTGGAAAGTCAAAAGAAAATATCAAATAGTAAAGAGAAAATACTTACTTGGAAGCTCTAACCTGCACTTTCAGGAAGTTGGGATCAATTGCAGCAGCCATCATACAGTCCCCAAGTGCATCTCTTATTCTTCCAACAGTCAGACGTGTTGCTGCACGGTTGCTATAGCACAGCATCAATGCCCTAAGACAGCTTCTAGATGTCTCATTTCTAGAAACGCAATTCACTCCTTGTGTGTAGCAGTCCTCAGCTTTAGACAGATCCCCATTAGAGTATGCTTCGTTTCCCCTGGAGGTGTATCAAATTCACCAAAAAGAAGCTCATCTTTAGTACAGGGCTATATTACTCCACTCAGAGGTCCAAATATAACTAAAAGGGACATCAAACAATGAGTTTTAAGAATAGACAAAGATGACCTTCCTCGCCACTTTTCACATGCCTCCTGAGCCGCGGCTGCTTCTGTAGACAAAGAAATAGATTCTTGCTTTACCGGAATTTTCTTTTTCTGGAGGCGTTCTGATGCAGATGCTTGACTTTGAGCAGCGGAAGAGGCAGCCAAGGTGAAGTTAGACCCAGTTCTATTTTCTGAACTTCCACCACCAAGCACGGCGGGGGCAGGAGACGGAACAGACGGCGGGTTTAGAGGACCGTCGACGCTTCCAGAAAATTCCGAAGGGAAAGCAGCAGAGTCCAAGTTCCGAATCACATCGAGGAAGGCAGGGTCGCGATTCCTAATACTATTGAGCTCGGCGGGGCTGAGTTTCCGAATCCAATCAAGGATTTCAGGATCGACGCCTTCAGGATGTTCCGATATCCGTCTGGATCTGAAGCACTCATAAATTATGGCCAGCACTGACAATGACAGCGGTAGGACGATACGCGCCGCTGAAAACTTAGTTTTTGTGCGGCGGCGGATGCGGCGGCGACGGTAGCTGAAACTGGGTTGCTAGTTTTTGCTATGAACTTGCAACTAGCAACTACATTATGGATGAAACAAACTCTGTCATAGGATCAAAGTATTAAATCAAAGTCTGCTTTGTCTAGACGCATGTTTGGATTGCTTTTCAATTCCAAAGCTACTTTAGGAAAAGTGGAGAATCTCATAGTCAGATAAATGACTTGCAGGATAAGTCTTCGTAAGGATTAAAATTTCAACCGTTAAATTCGATAACTATAGATAACCGTCCGAATGAATTGAATTTGAGTTTGAAAATTCGGGTATATTTTGGTATGGGGAAAAACTGTAAATATTATTCGGTTATGATTTTGGATATGGTTATAAGATCCCCAATCCATATCCGTACCCGTACCCGAATCAAATAATATATAATATAATATTAAAATATTATATAATATGTGTGTGTGTGTGTATTTATTATTGACCGAATCTTACTTTGAGAATACAAAAATTGCATTGTGTGAATTGCATTTTGTGGCAAAGTTCAAAAGTTTTGATATGAATCAAAATCTATGAGAATTCAATACCTATGAGAGATATCAAAGATCAACCAACATTATTAAAGTTTAGCTTTAATTTTTATGCTCCAAAAGATCCATTAATTAAATCATTTTATACATCAAATATTTAATGACGAAATTAATATTTATTAAATTATCATGCGTCAATTAGGCGAATATATTTTTTGTATTGACAAAGATGGATATAACTGTTAACCGATGGGGAATCCGTTATCCAGTGGGTATGGTTATGGATAATACCCGATGATTAATTTGCGATTATGGATATGATTAATTTTCGTGGTTATGGGGATGGATATAGCATTTCCGTCCCCAAACCGATTCATTGCCATCCCTACGTGACAGTATGTTGGAATTTGATTCCTTCTCATTCTAACTCCTGATTAGTCTAAACGGTCATTCCAATTCCAAATTAGTAAACATATCATAAATGTGTTTTTAACTCTCAAACGGAATTTCCAACTTATTTCTAGTCGAGTCAACTCTCTTTACCCTCCAATTCCGAAGTATGAGAG
Organism: Pyrus communis; assembly: GCF_041283825.1. Lineage (NCBI taxonomy): Eukaryota > Viridiplantae > Streptophyta > Magnoliopsida > Rosales > Rosaceae > Pyrus > Pyrus communis. The sequence goes on from NC_142567.1 coordinate 10,692,700, forward strand.
CAACTGGCCAAAAGCAAAATGATCACAATTGGAAACATGTTCAGTCCAGTCATAATGGTGGAAAGAACCAGTGACTTTTGATTTTTTTTTTTCTTCAGAAAATGATCCCTTAGATATAGTTGAACTTTAACACAAGGAGTTCTACACTTATAAGGGATGAGGAAAAGGTGCGAGTCATTTGTTAAATGAAAAACGCATTTTCCTTTTAAACTACCTTAGCAATGTATTTGCTAATGTGAGGTATCAAATACTTGTGTTATGTGATAGTAATGGGATCTTATCCCTGTACTTGTGTCCCCACGTGGGTAGGTTGATTAGGGGACTTTGTAGTAGCTTTTATTCTATTAGTAAAGAACATTTTGGTTCAAATTCTCTCACATCACAATTATCTTACTATGGCTTCGTCATAATTATCATACTCTGGCTTAGCTATTAAGTTGGCTTGTGATGTCATCTCTCAATGGGGTCATGTGGTCAATTTAGTGACAACCAGAACATCACAGCCTCGTAAATTGTGTTATTTGGGGTCAGTGTGTGTCAATGTTAACGAGCTACAGTTGTGTCAATGAAAAGTGACAAATCATTCAACAAAAATATTCTAGCTTTGGTTATTCAGACTACCCAAAAAAAAAAAAAATTGCTAGCAAAATGAACACAATTTTACGAAGTGTAGTATGTGCATAAAAACTTATATAAAATATTCAACATGCGTCGATCAAGTATCTTTCATAGAAATAACTAGAAGTGTGTTATACTTCTAGTTGCTCAGATGTTATGTGATAGTAATGGGATCTTATCCCTGTACTTGTGTCCCCAAGTGGGTAGGTTGATTAGGAGACTTTGTAGTAGCTTTTATTCTATTAGTAAAGAACATTTTGGTTCAAATTCTCCCACATCATAATTATCTTACTATGGCTTCGCTATTAAGTTGGCTCATGATGTCGTCTCTCGATGGGGTCATGTGGTCAATTTAGTGATAGCCAGCACATCACAGCCCCATAAATTTTGTTATTTGGGGTCGAGGTGTGTCAACGTTAACGAGCGACAGTTGTGTCAATGGGTGACAAATCATTCCACAAAAATATTCTAGTTTTGGTTATTCAAACTACAGAAAAAAAAAAAAAATTGCTAAGGTGTGCAAAATGAACACACTTGTACGAAGTGTAGTATGGGCATAACAACTTGAATAAAAAATTCAACAGGAGTCGATCAAGTATCTTTCATAGAAATAACAACGTATATTGCCATTAATGATAATTGAGAAGGAGGTAAAGGTTTATATAATCACATTCACCCGTCTCACCCTAAAACCAAGCTTAAAAAGGACATACCTGATAAAATCTCAGTTAAGGATATCATAGGCTCTCTCTAGGTCCACCTTGAAGGCCATATACCCATCCTTCCTCTTTTTTTTTTTTTTTTTTTTTTTTTTTTTTTCTGTTAAAGTTTGAGAACAATTCATGAGCAATCACAATATTATCCTTTATTGATCTACCAGGTGCAAATGCACCTTGGTTTGTCAGTCAGAGACTCCCATTATTTTTAAAGAAATCCTTCAACATACTGAAAAAACAAAGTTCTTAACTGTATCCCAGCAACCTTGGTGAAAACTAGTATGAAACCGATCAAGGCCTGGGGCTTTTAGTGCCTCAATACTATTTACAGCGTCCCAAACTTCACCTACAGTAATTGGGGACAGTAAAAAATTATTTTGCTCCTCATTTATGCAAGGCTTGATAATATTCGCAATTGTAGACATCTCATTAGTGCTAGGAGGGGAAGAACAAGAAAAACCTAGTTTAAAATCCTACACAAAAACCTGTTCAAGCCCCTCCCCACGACACCACCATAATCCATTCCCATCTCTTATCTTATTGTTTTCGTTTCTTTTTCTTCTAAATGTAGAACTAAGATGGGAAAGCTTTTTTGAGCCCACATTACTTCCTCCTCTCTTAAAACTTGGGACAATTCATCAATGATCTGAGCTTCAGTTTGTAATTCGTCGTTGCTGTTTATGTTATTGTTACCAACGGTATTAGTATTCATAACTCTCTTTTGAACCTTATTAAGCTCGTTACACAACTTATTTACAAACTATTTAAATTCAGGATGCATTAACCACATTGCTTTGAACTTAACCATCAGTAGCTAACAGCAGGCGACTATGACATTCTGGTTTAGCACAAAATCATTCTCCAACAATTTCTATCAATACCAAGATACTTACAGTTTTCACTCAACATGCTGATCATGCTCCACCATCTTCCCAGACCTCCCCAGTTCTGGACAAGGTTAGCTCTAGCCACCCATTTGTGTTTAGGGCTGCTAACCACGTCCCTCAGCCTATCATCCCTCAAACTTTCCCCACCCTGCACTTCTCAGCTTTTCTCTTCTACTTAGGTATCACAGTAGTCCAGCCCTCCTCATCAGGACCTTCCTCCTTTATTCTCTGTCCCGCCTTATCATTCTCAGTATACTCTTCATCCACATTTGCAGCGCTAGAAAAACACAACATCACATCCTTGTGCAGGTTGGCCTTCATATCTTCATCCACTAACTGTACCTTCAGGAAAACTGAGGGCTCATCCTCAAATACTCTGTCTATCATAAAACAGCCATCATCAGCCTCCACCTCAAGGCAATCATGTCCCTCAATTCTTCTCGTACCACAGTAGAAGCAAACTTCGAACAACTTTTCGTAGCCCACTAGGGTAGGGTTATCCTCGTCATGGTTCACTATCAAAACTCTCTTTAAACCGAACCTAAGGTCCACTTCCAAGCCCCAGAGTAACCTCATCAACCCTAATCACATAACCAATTGGTTGCCTGATATCCTTAATGATATTATCCTCCTTGTATTGAATCGGCACTCTAGGAACTCTAGCCCACAACCAATTTTGGTTATCACATTGGTGTCCTTAAAGTTAGTGATCCACCAATCTAGATGGAAAATTTGCCCGCAAACATACCGTGGCCTATTTTTCATGACATACATAAGGTCATCCTCATCAGTATGTTTTTCTTTTGCAACTTGAAAAATAAAATAAAATAAAGGTAAAATGAAAGTTTAAGTGAAAATAATAAAAAATGTGGGGTGTCTTCGTAAGATTGCATGGTGTTAATAGAACTATCCTATATGAATTAAAGTTTTTGTTAAAAAATAAATATACATGCAATAATTAAATTGTAAATTCTAATACATATTGTGTTTACTATTTGTGAGAATAGGAATTTGATTCTTTTTTTCTATGAGGTATAGAATGTACAACAATTAGTTTAGAATAAGAAATTTTAACATAACATTGATTCTCACTCTGATTCAGATGAATTGATAAATAACTTATATGTAATTTGTATTCCTACACTTCAATGTACAAAATTTTGATAAACAACCTCCCATTCCAATTCCTCAATGCACATCAATTCAATTCCTCCTATTTTAATTACGGATTATCAAACGAGTCATAAAAGAAAAATTCCGCAAAGGGCGGCCGGCTAGCAAAAGGAAAACGGCAGTGCACAGGATCTGGGCTCAGTAATGTAAATGTATTGAATTTGAAAAAAAAAAATATATATATAAAATCATTTCAACTTCCTCACCCAGAAATAGTGACTGTACACAAAAATAAAGAACCCCTCACCCGGTGTGTGTATCTGTGGCGTGTCGACAATATATTTTGTGGTAATAGTTTTCTCAGGCTCAATTATTCTTCAAACAATCTCTGAAGCAAAAGCATCAAACACACAAAAATTCCAGCACTTCAAAAAATCTCTGGCGTGTCGATACAATGACTAGCAAACTGGAACGAGCACTTTCTGGTTTGCGTCTTCACATACCGTCAGCTGTACGCATTCTCGGTCCTCTTTTTCTACACACAAACACACACTGATGCAGGAGGCATCGCCTCGTTTGATATTTCAGACTACAGTATCTCCACCAAAGCTTATGTAAGTCTGCAAACTTTCCAAGGAAACTAGAGCTTTTTCCCCCCTACTGCCAGTAAACAATCACAATCCATTCAAGCTGTTGACAGTCGGGAGTTCACTACCATTGAGATGCAAGCTGAATCAACTGCACATGTCGGTTGATCCTTGAATTGAAGCTACACATGTAGCAACGCAATAAATCCATCTTCTAACCTCATTCCATTCAAAACCTCTTCTGAAGAATCAAGGTTCTAATCAGGCATGTCTTCAAGAATATCTACTTGACCATGTTGCTTCTGACCCTCTAGAAGATGAGTTACCATATGATCTCGGAACCTCCCTCCATTGTCGCCTACTGCTACTTCTTTCAAATGGGTAATTTTGAACATCTGCTGGCATTCTAGATGTGCTGCTTCCACTGCGTTTCTTTTGTGCATTCCTCATCTCCTCTTCGGTGTCATACCTTGCACGCTGCAACATGAGTAAAATAAACACCACAATATCTTAGAAAGTTGGGATTTTAACATCATCTTCATCGATTTTGTGAAACACAATACCCAAACAATAATCATTAGATTATCATTGACCAGAATATGAAACATCTCACTGGTCTCTACCGATAAAAGTTTAAAACCCATAGCATATCAATGTCTAAGAGGAAAAGATCTCTGATAACCCAAATAAGGATGATGGCAGTAAGAACAAAAAGTACAAACTTTTTTCAACAAAAAGGTGCTGCACAAAGGCTTGTTTATTTGAAACATAACCGGCAAAAAAAATAAAATAAAGCATTATTGCGAAGTGTTTTGAGACCTTGGTTGGGTCTGAAAGTACTGCATATGCCTCCCCAATCATTTTAAAAAGCCTGTCAGCATCCTTGTGCACTTCTGCTGCTATCTCCTTCCAACGCCCATCGTCACCATTATCACTCCTTGAAAAGAATTGACCAACCTATAAAAGAACATGTTAGACGGTGAATAGCAGTAGGCAAGCTACAAATCATAAAATATAACATACCTTGTCAGGATGATGTCGAAGTGCAGCTTTCCGATAGGCCTTCTTGATTTCTGATGCCGAAACAGATGGTTCAACTCCCCTACCATTATAACCGAATTAACTTAATGATAGTTTCAATCAACTATACTCGGAATTAAACTGTCTTAAAAAGCTACAACTTTTCTAGGAGAATCATAAACGGCATGTGTAAGTATTTCTTAGGTTCCTTGGATTATTCTTATCTGCCTACAATCCAGAGCATGGAGCATTACCAAAGAGCTTGTTGTAAATAATGAATTACTTATATTATACCAAGGAATTATCAGCAAGCAGCTTCAGTGTTAAGTTGACGATCTCGGTCTAAATTTTCTTGATAGTTTCAAATTCGAGATCCAAGTCTCTGATAGTGTTCTCCCTGCTTCTAGCATAGGCTTTCCCATACACTTCACTGTAAAGCCAGCTTTTATTGTTCGTTTTTTCAATTGCTTAAATTACCATCTAGAGAAGTTTTTTATGCTTGGCAATTAAACCAACAGAAGGATACTTTAACTATTGTGAACAAGATGGAAGTCAATGAACCACCCCATAATTTAAAAAACTGGTTTCCTCAGCCTCAGCCTCAACAGCTACAGTTAATTACTCAGTACACCCACATGAATGTATAACAACTCAGCCTCAACAATTATTTAACCGTACAGTCTAGCAGCATTCATGTAAACGTCCTAAAGAGGGGCCAGTTTGCAACCATATGCCAGAAATAAATATAGGTGCAGACAAACTTACAGAATAAGGTACATATCCAAGGGGATGTCTTTTCTGTCTTCTTCTTCTATTTCAGAGAGACGAAGACGAGCTTGTCTCAAGTCATTTGTGCTGCTAAAGGATCTGTCAGATGTTCCACACAGATTAGTTTTTTCCTCGACCTGCTTAGTGAGAATAGATACCAGTCTCTGAAGATCTTTAGCAGCTTCTCCATAATCTCTGATCATCTCGTATAATGTGGCTCGTCTAGAAATAGCCTGCAAAGGTATAAAAGAAAACAGGAACTGACATAACATACAGGAGAAAATAATTGTTCTGAAATGCAATATGTCACAGGAAATGCAACTTTGTAAGGATTGTGAAAGTGGCAAAGCGCCACCTACTAGAGGAATGACAACTTAATTGTATTAGTGTAGTCTTCTTCCATCCCCAACATAATTGACACATAGACTTCAAATTTTAAACGTTCATAGACAAGCAACCACTTATAAATCAAGAGGCTTAAATACAAAGGTTCACACGGACCAATAAAACAAACCATACAGTATTTGACAACTCTGCCAACATCTTGTACAACATTCTGAAAGCTCAGGTCACTCTTTTCCAGTCTAGCCCGTTCACATCCCAAATGTGGGAGCCAAACAATTCTAATCCATATGCCTATGTCAATGTTTCCTGATTACTTTATCCCATGCAAACAGTTCATAACAATTCCATATCCTTATGAAAAATTAATCACCAAGGAGCATTTCCGTGGTCACATCCATTCTAAATGTGATAAATATATTGCCTGTGAAGCACAAGTAAGGTTATGTTTTACACATCTATCCGTTGTTCATTGGAGAATGGAAACTGATATTCACGCTACAGTATAACATAACACAATACATGAGGAAACCTGAGCAAAGCACACCAGATTTTTAAAGTCTATAAATAAAATCTAACCCTGGAGAAGCTGCACTTTGAGATTGATATAAACCAGAAACCAAAGGATATGGGAGAAATTATTAGTTAGAAATTAAAAATTATATGGATATCAAAAATGGTGTCAAAACTGAACTGACTGAAAATTCCTTCATTTTAATCTTTTATCCAGGGAAGACCTTCTAAGTGGAGCCAAATACTCATATCTAATATGTCTTAAATTCTCAAGGGTTAACCCTAGGGATGGGCAAACGGGTATAGGAACTGCGGGTCAGGGCGGGTAATCAAGGTTCGGGGTGGGTACGGGCCGGTTCCTAATTTAAAAAAAAAGACAAACGGGCGGGGCGGGGCGGGGCTTTGAGATTTTAGGTTCGGGCTGGTTCCAAAAGTATAGAAAAACAAGTACCTGGACTGGCCCGTTTGCAAAAATACCCCCGTGTTGGGTACTGTCTCCCAGGCTCACTTCCTTTTGTTCCCCATGACAGTTCTGACAGAGTCTCACTCTCGAACACTCCACACACACGGACACCCCACTTCCCCGTGTTTCTCCCCTCCCCCAATCTCTCGAACCTTCTCCTTCATTCCTCTTCCTTGTTTCTTCTCCCCCCATCTCTGCAACTCTCCTTCCCGGAGCACAAACACACCACACCCACACCCCACCGAGAAATGATATGTTGTCGCCGCCCTCCTCCCCCACCAACTCCTCCGTCTCCTCCTCCGATCTCGACACCGAGGTGACTTATTTCCCTCATTTCTTCCAATTTCGTCAATTTCTTAATTTTGATTTACAAAATTTGTGAAAAGTTGTGACATTTTCAATCGCAGGTCTGGCTTCTAGCACTCCTTGTCCGGGATGAAGATGGTCTTGGACCGGATCTCACCGTTTGAGTCGTCCTGCTGACCCTAAAAATGTGGCTTCTATATATTTGGGTGGAGGTGCCGGAACTCGCCTCTGTAATTATTGTTGGAAAAGGAGCAATTGACGGGGACGATGACCGGAGTGCCGGTGGGGATGGGGTCGACATCGGACACATTGTTGGCGGAGGTGATCTGGGTGGGGAGGGAGTTGAGGAGGTAGGCGATGAAGGAGGGAGAGTTGTAGAAAGGAGGGAGGGACCGGAAGGTGAGGACCCGTAGGAACCGGCCCGTTTCAAAAGGGCCGGGTTAGGTCCGGATCTTATTTTGAAAAATCCAAAACCCGCCCAACCCAGCCTTGCCCCATGTTATTTACAAACGGGTTGGTCCGGTTCCTTCAATTTTGGGACCGGCCCGGCCTGTGCCCACCCCTAGTTAACCCAAAAGTAAAATTCTTGGATATCTTAAACAAAATTTGACCACAATTTTGAGAAGTTCAGTAGACTGCAATCTGAAATTAAAACGTGATATTCTTGGAAACTTTGATGTTTGTGCATTGCAATTGAAATAGAAATGTTTTAAGATTTCCTTGAAAATTAATGTGTTAGCCATAAGATCCATTTATTGCATTTCCACAGGAAGAAACCGCACAAACACACAAATAAGTATCACAACACACATTCCCAATGCTCCCCAAAAACAGGTGCTGTGTCACTAAGATACAAATTGATTAGAGGTACTAATACACTTAGGGCACATTTCATGGCTTGTCCTAGATTAATTGCAGGGATTGGCTTGGGTTGGTTCTATTTAGACCCCACATTTTAAATAGCCTAAAATAAGCCCACATAGAGAAGTCATGATCCAGTCCTAGTCCGGTCAATCAAACGCCCCCTTATTGACCTAACAAGACTACTAGTTTGTATATCTCTGATATCAATCAAACAGAGATATAAAACCAGCCCCTCCTTTTACCAAAGAAAAAAAGTAATGAATAAGTAAAATCATGAGCAATGCCATATCAAAGAATCATTAAGAAAACTTCAGCTCTGAACAAACCTTTAGATAATTTCCATCAAGAGCTATAGCTAGACTGCAATCAGCAATAGCATCAGTAATCTGGCCCAATGCTTTGTATGCAGCAGCACGATTGCAAAAACAAACAGCTGTAAATGGACGTGATTCAACATTGCAGGACAAAGCAGTAGTATAATGCTCAACAGCTTCAGTATGTCTTCCAGCCTGAAATGCTTCATTCCCTGCAACCTACGATGTACAATAACAAAGAAGAAAGTCACTACATAAGCAGCATGTATATGCAGTAGAGCATTTCATATTTTTCAATTAAACAGTTAATGATGAATAAATTAAGGGAGCTGTTATTGACACTCCAAATAAGTCAAAAGTACAATTTTTCCCTTTTTATAAGGGAAGAGTAAAGGATGACCTTTGTGGAGTGCCAATAACATTTCCCCAAATTAAACGCATCAAATATTGGAAAAACAAACTAGTAGACACTGAAGAATGCCAAGCATAAACTAAAGTACAACCTTCTTTTACCCTGACACCACTTGAAAAAGGAAATATTGTTCGAGAAAGTGATTGGTTTGTAAATATATCTGCAATCAAATGACTAGAAACTACTATATATCTCAAAAACAAAAAATTAAAAAAGCTGTAGGCAGACATCATAGCAAGTGCTAACATATAGAAAGTTCCACCAGGATAACCAATGAGGTTTGATAATAGGCCGTTTAAGTAACAAATACACTCTTTGTCTATAGGAGGAAAATGACACGGTTAAGAAAGTCCTATCTAGTTTTGAAAATACTTCATGTCTTTATTTGTAATTACATGTCGGCAAGACAGCTGAAGAGGATCCTGCCCAACTTTCTTTAATATGGGATGAGGTATGAGTTCAAATATTTCTACTCAATTGTGACATTACATGTGCACCTAGAGAGGATTGTACAAGTCAAGAAACACGGCAGAGACTGAGCATACCTTATGAGACAGAAGTTCACGTACAACGAGAACAAGGGGTTCTGATGATTGCAGAGTTTTGCTCCAATTCCTGGACATTCGCATACTGTTAGGAACTTCAAGCAACAAAAGCAAACCTTTAACACAATTTAACATCTAAAATCGTGTCTAAAAGTTACCTATATGAGGTAGACATCTTTTCCTCATATTTATCTAGTGTAGCAAGACCCTCCTCGAGTTTTCCAAGATAAAAATAGGATTTAAAAATCATACGGCACCGCCAGAGTCTGAAGTAAAAGTACTTTGAGAGTTCGGAACTATCTGCAGAAACGACCTGGTCATTGGTATCTGCTGGAAGGTTGTTCTTTTCCGCAGAACTAAGGGTCTGCTCACACAGCTCAATCACCTCTTCATACCTCCGCACCTGCTAGGGAATACAGAATTAAACCCACAACTGACTGAAAATCATAGTAGCAAAAACCAATAAAGGAAAAAACATGATTAAATAAATCACTAACCGCAAAAAGAGCCTCTGCTTTCATTTCAAGTAATTTTTCTGAGCTAGGACTTATTACCAAACCTTCATCAATAAGTTGTAAAGCATGCTCGGCATTAGTAGATGTTTTCCATAGCAAAAGTCCAGCAGAAAGATTCAGGCATTCAGACACTTTCTGCCAGCAATTGAAACCCTAAATCAGTTTGTATACAAACACTCCTCCGTAAAAATCCAAGAGTTAAAACAAGGGCTTAAGATTTGATTGATGTTTTGCAGGGATGATCCAATTGAGACATAATATATATATTTCAGATCATTAAATACAATGCAGATAGGGATCCACAAGCGATCCCCATTACATGCAAAAACTTGGTACGTGTGTACATGTATGCAATATAAAACTGTTATTGGCCAAAAAATAATAAAAGAGAAATGTATATCTTAACCTGAAGTATAAAAAACGACCTCTCAAAAAGAGCTAAGTTATAATGTTACATAAACCAAGACTTAAAAATATAAATTCATTTTCATTGCTGCTAACACATCCATTATTATAGAAGAGTGAAAATAATCCCTACACATTTGAAACTAATATCCAAAGAGCTGCCCATTATCTAACTTGGTCCCACATTTCATCTACACATGTTCCCACAGTAACATGGGATAGGGTACACTCTTGCTAGAATGTGAAATAATCTTTAAAATCGAACTTCGAAATATAAAATGATATGTGAGCAAAAAGTTAAAGGTTGAAATTATTATACATCTGATTTTACATGGTGGTACTCGATTGCTATTCTTCTTTTCTTTTTTTTTTTTCTTTTGAGGAAGACTAAGTTTGAATAAAAACAAAAACAGTTCCAAAAATTAGATAAGCTACCCATAATCCAAAATCAAACTTATAGTACAGAACCAGACCTCTCAAATTAAGATACAAAAACCTGAAGACTTGAAACCTAAATTCATTTCACAGCAGCAAATGCATCCATCCTTATTCGAAACTGATGTGCAAATAGCGGAGCTGCCCAGTATCTAACTACATCATAATTCGTTTAGTCCCACACCCTTGTATTCTTTAAAATTCTTCTATTACGCTCCACCCAAATATTCCAAAAAACTGCCAGCACAAAAGCAACCCCACAAAAATTTAGCTTTCCTCCACCTTCCTAAAGCCTCAAACTTGGTACTTAGAAGCTCAAAACAACAATTTGGAATAACCCAACTAGCTCTAACTCCCTTACACAATTTCCATCACAACTGTGCAGAACAAGAGCAATGGAGAAAACATGATTCACAATCTCCTCCTCAGATATACACAAAATGCACCAAGTGAGAAGATATACAAATAAAAGACCATTGCTTTTCAATTTGAGGTTTAGGAGAGTACACGGTAATACTATACTTCAACCTTCATGCTCACACTGCTATTGATCCTATATCTCTCAAACTAATTATAGATATATGCTATATAAAAAAAAAAATTCGCTGGCCTGGAGGATGCAGAATGGTTATTTAAAATTCCCAAAATTTCATTACAATATCTTGTTTATAACACGCTTAAATCCACTAAAACACTCACTTTCGCTTTATCATCACTGTTCACAACAGCAAAACAGCCCCACAATAACTCATTCTAATCCAAAAGAAACTCAAACCAAATTTTTAATTCACTGTCGACCAACAATACCAAGTCCTTACTCAACAATAGCCTTTGCAAATACATTTGTTAGACCTCCCTGGCCATCCTCAATTGATACCAACTTGAAAGTATAGTTCCTCTGACCTATCCCACAGGGTTTTACTTCTACAACCAAGTTATAAGCATTCCTGACTACAATTTCACAACCTCCCATATAATCAAGTATCAAACATGAGCAACAATAATTATGAGCACATTTGAAATCTGCAATGCCTTCGGACGAAATAATATATTGAAGATGAAAAGAAAGAAATTAAATATAAGTTAAAACCCCAAACAGATCAACACTCCAACTTTGATCCCCTTTTTTCTCCTGTCTTTTCCCTTTACAAGCCAAGATAGGGGCTTTACAATCAGAAAATTCCTTATTTCTTCTTGGCTCAATCACCCTACAAACTATGTGGTGTGCAACTTAAACTGTTTTTGAGAGAAAAAGTTTCAGCATTATCAGGGTTCAGATGAGTACTGTATTAACCAATTTCATGTACACAACATACGACTTAGAATTTATAATGTACACAACGTAATTTGTAAGTGATGTTAAATGTAGACAATGGTGAATCGCATGGAAAGCAGTAAGATCAGGTTTTTAATTAATTACACTACCTGTGCTTTGTGTAAGCCATCAGAAGCTTCTACTGCAATCTTTCGGTCCACACAGACATCATTTGCTAATTGCAGGCACCTCCTAAAATGTTGTGAAGCATCTTCAACTTCCCCAAGAGCAAGATAACAGCTTTAAGAATTTTAAAAAGAAATACAATTAGGGAAGGTTATGTTATGTGAAAAGAAAAGCACTTATGAATTTATGACTGAAAAATTCTATGCCTGAACTCAAAAATCAAAGTGACAAAGCACATTCAATAGGAAATGCCTAATCAAAGACCAGCAGAACAACAATGAAAATTATGAGAAGTAGAAATTTGAGTGACAGTAAAATAACTTAGAACCAGATGATCCAAGAACAACCGCACAATATTGTACAAGTAATGGTAAGCAGCAAAAGTCTAACAATCAATTGTATTAAAATTGAACAAGAATTATAGCAAAATTTTAAAATTTTAAAGTCCATCGTTTGACTTTTGTTATAAATTTATATCCAACATATAAATTTCAGGTGGTTGGGTCGTAAATTCCAAAACTTCATGGTCTAAAGTAAAAACGCACTAGATATCATGAAATGTTTGCATAACTCATCCTATTGTATGTCGGAAAGTGAGATCAACAAAAAAAGAAGCTGCATTAGCGCAGAGGTTCATACTGGAAAGTCAAAAGAAAATATCAAATAGTAAAGAGAAAATACTTACTTGGAAGCTCTAACCTGCACTTTCAGGAAGTTGGGATCAATTGCAGCAGCCATCATACAGTCCCCAAGTGCATCTCTTATTCTTCCAACAGTCATACGTGTTGCTGCACGGTTGCTATAGCACAGCATCAATGCCCTAAGACAGCTTCTAGATGTCTCATTTCTAGAAACGCAATTCACTCCTTGTGTGTAGCAGTCCTCAGCTTTAGATAGATCCCCATTAGAGTATGCTTGGTTTCCCCTGGAGATGTATCAAATTCAACAAAAAGAAGTTCATCTTTAGCACAGGGCTATATTACTCCACTCAGAGGTCCAAATATAACTAAGCATAGACAAAGATGATTAAATGATTACAAGTCCTGACCTTAGTCGCCACTTTTCACATGCTTCCTGAGCTGCAGCTGCTTCAGCAGACAAAGAAATAGATTCTTGCTTTATCTCCTGTTCCTTACGCACTCCGGTATTATCTCCATGTCTGGGTTGTGGGATAGATGACTCTATTTTCTGATAATGTCCAGGTGACATAAGTGCTGAAGCACCAGAATAGGGCAAAAACTGTGAAGAGGATGCTGCATATGGAATCTTAACATTTGGAACTATATTATTGGTATCTTGACCAGCCTTTACCAGACTTTTCTTTTTCTGGAGGCGTTTTGATGCAGATACTTGACTTTGAGCATCGGAAGAGGCAGCAAAGGTGAAGTTAGACCCACTTCTATTTTCTGAACTTGAAGGGAAGCCAAAGTGTAGCCTTCCATCATTATCATGGCTCTCCATGTTTGAGCTCGAACTGGCTTCAGTTTCTGCTGAAGTATGAGAGTTATCGCTATTAAAGTCTACCTCCTCAGCTGCAGACTTAAAGCTTTCAGTTTCAACCTCGGACATAGATCCTTCAAGAGTTCCTTCGGTACCAACACTACCATCGTGACGGTACTCATAAGTGTCCCCTTTTGCTTCTCTGGTTGTTGCATCAGCTTCATTTATATCCAAATGTTCTGTAGCCATAGCCAGATCTTCATCAATAAGAATATTTGAAACTGTAGGTACTGAACAAGGGGCTGAATTGTTGTTATGTAGATTAAATGACTCACCAGATGCAGCAGAATTCTCTTTTGAACACTGGTTATCAGCCAATGTTTCTTGATACGGAGAAACCTCCATTGGCGAATAGGATTCAGAGGCCTCAATGTTTTCTTCAGAACTGCCTTCTCTTGAAACAAAATCATGCCCAGGTCCCAGATGGGCTGAGGTAGAACGCCTTAATTTTGCAGCTGTTTTTTTCATTTTTGTTTCCTTGAATGACTGCCTCTTCGCGTTGAATTCCACTTTCTTGTTTACGCCAGTAAACACGTTTGCTTTAGGGTGTGGTGTTTTAAATTCTACAGAGTGTGTGCCTAAACCATCGTGCTTGCTTGTAAAGTAAAACTCATCCCTCTTCTCATTCATGTGAAATAACTTGTCGCTACAATTTCCAGTTTCCATAGTTTTTATAAATGTTTCATGTGAAGATCTCCCTGGATCTGGTTGCGTAGAGTCTCCAGCCCTACTGCCTATATCCAACTTCTCCATCTTTCTCAATAGAAGATTACCTTTTCTTCCATCAAAAGTATCTTTTATGTTCAGAGTCTTCATCTTATCTGGAAGTACATTTTCTGAGGCTCCGGCTGATAAATAACTATCCTTTTTACTATTTCCAAAGACAAACTTATTGACATCATCGGCATTACGCCTGTCAGTACTTTGATCCAGCTGCACGGTCTCTCGAATGTTCAATTTCTTCTTCAACTCATTTAGCAGTTCTGATTCGTCATTTTCGCCCAGAGAACCACCCACATTGTCATTAATACCCGACCCAGACTTGGTCTTATCACTTGCACTGAAATTAAACTTTTGATCGTTACGTATCTCAACAGATTCACGCTTCTCGGGACCTTCAATGTTCAACTTCCTCATATCCTCAGGAAGCTTTGACACAATGCTTTCATCAATGCTAGAATTCTTCTTATTGCCATTTCCAAAAACAAAACCACCTTTATCCAACCCCGCAGCTGAACTCGAACTTCTTGCATTAAAACTAATAGCACCCACTTTTGTATTGAAAAACTCATTGCCGCTCCCAATTTTCAAATTCCTCATATCATCAATCACAACTCTCCCCAAACCTCCACTAGAATCCCATTTCCCCGAATTCGCAGTCGGATCAATCTTATTGGCCCCAAACAACTTTTCCTCATTCCCACTCTTAGGGGTCCCAAATGCCCCAGAAACTGAAGTCCCAGCTTCTGGCCCGGATGAGACTGGATTCGAACTCTCGAAACTCGTTCGAAACGGATTAAATCCGGGATGAAACCCAGTTTCCAAGGAGGCAGCCGGCTTCAGAACCTGGGAGGCCGAGCCCCTCCTCACCTTCACAAGCCTCGGCCTGGAAAGACCCGAACCCTGCCGAGAACCTGGCGGCGTATTGAAGCTAAAATTGGAGTTTAACTCCTTCGAATTCGACGATGTATCGCCTAAATTTGATGGGTCCATCGTGTGTGACGAACTTTGATATTGCTCGGATTGGTATGGCAACGAAAACCCAGGAAAAATCAAACGACAAAGGGCGAGAAATCTGACCGTTATTGAGGTTCGCTTGTTGCTGTTGATGGGGGTGCGCCGGAGCTCTGGTCTCTAGCAACGCCGGCGACATGTCAACGCCGGAGTCATCAATCAGACGGTTGAGAATTGATTGAAGATCGTGATGCTTGATCAAACCCTGGTTTGGTCGTGATCGATATTAATGATTGAATGCAAAATATATTCATATACAAAATTACAAAAATGGAGATTTTTATGAATTTCTGTAAAGCCTTTCGGCCGTTGGGTGATGAGAAGGAAGGAAGGGTAAAGGCTTTCTCTTGTTCTTGTATTAATGATCCTCTCATGCCGTTTTCATGAAACTTTTGTTTTCATTGATCTCTTTAGTTACTTTATTTCCCTTTCATTTCTATCGTAACAAATCCTTTTTTTTTTTTTTGTTTTTTTTTTTACTACACGGATAAGTACCCAATCTTTCGAGTAATTTCATATTATTAGTACTAACCGTTTAAAATATTTCAAATATCTAATTTTAGTGTGTTAACGTTGGTCGAGTTTCATATAAAATTAAGAGCGATATCATCTACATACTTTTCTTAGCTTTTACCCATATTTTATTAATTTCTGTTTTGATTACCTTCAATTCATCTACGCCTGCGTTTATTGTATCGGACTATCTCGGACTAAACTAGTTTCAAGAACTAAGCTGGACTGGCTTAGACTAGAATAAGCTGGGCTAACTTAATGAAGCATTTGGTGTAATGTCGAACTAAAAAAAGAAAAATAATTAACAACTATAATATTATATTATGTAATACACATTTAATAATATTTTATTATTAAATTAACAATATTACATTGTTAGCTTTTTTTTTTTTTTTTTTTTTTTTTGCATAAAGGCTTTGTTTGGCAGTTCGGATTGTACTGATTATTTCTGTCAGATATGATAGATAGCTACCGGATAATACTGACTAAGTTAGTCGGGCTTTTGACGTAGTATCGAACTAATGATCGTATTATTTATATTGTGTTTGGTTGGTATTGACCAAATAAGAAAAGGAAAGAAAAAAAAAAATGACAAATCTTTGTTTGTTTGTTTGTTTGTAGGGGTCGGAGATGCAGCGGCGAAGAGGGAGGGACCGACAACAAATTATATGTTGGCTTCTCCGTTCTATGCAGATTTTGTGGTTGATGGAGAGGAATCGGGTGTTTTGTCCGTAAGTGCAGGACCTTCGAATATGAGTCTGCCTTATGCAATTGATGGGATTTTGAATGGGATTGAGATCATAAGGTTGAACTCAATGGGGAGTCTTGGCGGCAAGCACTGTGGCAGGTGGGTTGTAAGGAACTAGCCGAAAGGAAATGTTGGTGCGGCGGTTCCTTTGATTGCTGCCGCCTGTTTACTGCTGAGTATTTCATTAGTCATGCGTATCAGGATGAGCGGGAACTGGACTAATAATCCACTCCTTTTGGAAGGGTTTATTAAGAAGGTGTATACTTGACTACCTTATCCAACTGGTTAAATTAATCCGGCAACTATTTAATACGAGAAGACACCAAATGGTCGGGTCCGTAGTATTAGTCCTATCTGATTGCTTATACGACATGTCAAACAAGGCCGAAGTGTCTAGAACACTCATCCTATCTCTAGACTCTCTCCAGAGAGTTCTTCAATTCCGTCCCCCATTCACATTTGCTCCATTTTTTTCCTGCAAAACATTCTCCAAAACCATTTTTCCTGCAAGCATCCCCAAAGCTACTCTCTCCTCCCTCTCCGTCTCTCAATTTCTCTTCGTCCCAAAACTACTCTATCCCCTTCTATGTTCATTTCTCTCTAGAATTTTCAAGAATAAGGAAGAACTTTTCTATTGGGATTGTTGTTGTTATTGTTTTGTATTTTTTATTTCGAATTTTGGTGTTGAGATTTAGGCAGTGATGGGGTTGGGTTGCATATCTCGGTATGGGTTGGCAAACGAAGTTGCCCGGAAGCATGCTTGCAGACTTGCACCGTTCATAAGACTTGCATGTGGGAGATGGGATTAGCAGTCCCAAGGTTTTTGGGGGGCTTAGCTAAGACCGGCTAGCCCTACTTTAGTCGAGACGAGTGAGAGTTGGTCTCATTAAATCTAGGCCTTCCAGGGAACAAACACGGGACAAGTCTGGTCTAGTGAACTCTAGTGAGGGATAACAAACAACCCCACGACGTTTATTCCTTGTCCCATGTGGAGAATTTCATACTCTAACATCCCCACTCCCACGTGGAGAATTTCAAATCTAACACGTGAATAACACAAGACGTGGAGCATGTGATATGTAGACATTAAGTTTCATACTTAGACCAATTTGGTTGTGATACCATGAAAAAAATTAAGATTCTATTATCAAAATAATTCGTTGTATCAAAAGTAATCTAACTACTTATATGCTGATAAAGTTCAATTTTTTTCAGCAAAAGATTTATATGCGCAATAAGGAGTGTTAAGTTTAATACTTAACTCTACAGGTGCCATTTAAAGTATACTCCACAATTTGAAATGATATATAACAAAGCGTACACTCCACAATTTGAGAAGGCATTTTTTTTAATCATGATGTGATACGCATGACTTACATGTTTTAAATGTATTATTATAATTATTAAAAAATATTGTTTATATGACGAAAATATCCCAGTATTATTTTGGATTGCTTTTTGAATTTTTTTGTTTGGAGGCATATTTGTCCTAAATTTTTTAGTGAAGCCGTGACTCCAAAAGGAGCCTATTGGCTTTATATATAAAGATTGTGTCTGGTATTGTGATCTCAAATGCGATAGTTAATTAATAACCTAGTCTTACATATGAAATGGCTTTTACCCTAAACGACAAGACTATTGTCAAACATTATTTTACACTAGGACTAATATATGCGCAACTTCCATTGGCTCTTAACTTCTTATTTAAGTTTGTGGAGGGGATGATCTGCAATGGACGGAGGATCTGGTGACTGGTTGATTTTTGGATTGGCAGTGATTACCACAGTGGATGGTGGGGTTGTTCATTTTTGTTTGGGCTTCACTATTGTTGGGCTTTTTTTTTGTGTTTTCTTTGTTTTTAAGCCCGTTCTTTGTTTGTTTTTTGGAATAAATTGGACCTTTGTTTTGTTTGTAAGATGTGTATGTTTTAATAAAAATTCCTCATTGGCGATCATTTTGGATCCCACTTACCAAAAAAATAAATAAAGTTTTCGTTGAAAAGAAAAAAAAAAAAATACACCCCAGATCTCTATCTCCTTTTGGCAACTCATCGTTATGGAACTCCCTGGAAACTGCATTTCAATATTTTGTTTTTTAGCAGCAGAGATGTATGTACGTTTAAATATTCATGGATAAAAACTTTTTATTTGGTGTTGGATTTTATACAAAAAAAAAAAAAAAAAAGACTTCATAATATTACAAGTGAAACCTCTAATTGTACATTGTTTTGTCATACGTAGATATGAGATTCCATCCTCTGATAATTTTGGTAAAACATTACAGTTAGTTTTATGTACTTAAATAATTTAAAGTATTTTTTAAAATTTATTATTATTAAGTGAAGGAGAGGGTTTGAAACTATTACAATAATTTAAGAGTTTTGAACCCGGGATGCAGGAGTGGAAACCGAATACGTCATCCACTAGGATATTGGACAACATGTTAGTAATAGACGGTTAAGTTGGGACATTAACAATATATTGGTGGTGGACTTGCATGAGTGATGTGAAATATTCTAACATTCAAATTAAAACCCTATGATTGTAGTATATGAAAGTAAGGATCGTTTTAAGCCGGTGATTAGAAGGGATGCTAATCTACTCAATTTAAACTCTAAATCACTAAACTAAACTCAATAACAAAAAACTATACTCTTATGACTCAAAACAAACTAGAATGACTCAAAACAGTACAAAACAATGATACTAACTCGAATTAGACACTAGGGATTACTTTGAATGAATTCTAACTTTAACTTGACTCAAAATACTAAAAGACACAAAATTGGGTAGATTCTAACTAAAAGACACAACCAAGTAAAGAGGGATTGGATTTTGGACGAAATTTAAAGTAAAAACAAGTAGATTAAAGACTTAAAACAAAATTAGCATGAAATTGGGGAAATTATGGGTGATTGGCTAGCTAGAGGGTTCATCTCCACACATGACACATATGCGTACAAATCGATTTCCAGTTTTTATTCCTTTAAACCATGAATGACAATGCCCCAAATTAATCGTGAGCTGCACAAATTAACTCTCAGATTTTCCTAATTTCATTGAATTGGATGGACAACGCATCGGCAACCAAATTATTCTTCAATAGTTCCCTACATGAACAACATAATAGAGATACACTAAAAAATCATTAAGTTCTTTGAAAATCATAAGCATTGACATGACATTCGTAACTATGAACTACATGATACTCATACCATGAATTTACTTAACAAGATTGTGACTAGCAACCTCCACTACTTGTAAATAAGTTTGTAACTATTAGGCGAAACTCCCTTATATTTTAGCATCAAATCCATGCATGAAAACTAAGTAGGCCTCCTTAATCAACATACAAGAATAAGTTATCAATCAAATAGATAAGTAAATTGCATTTACGATTTATGAAACAATAACTGGATGTAATCATATATATTTATGGTTTTGAATTTACCTCTAACTAAAACGAATTTAGTTCCTCATGTTCACAAAACAAAGATAATTAAATTTAAACATTGAAAACAAAGATAGAATACACCTATAAACGCTCCAACAATCCAACGTCTTGAATGGTAAGCACGGCTCTAGGTGGCTCCTCCTTCCTTCCTTGCTGCGGCATAATGGGGATTTTCTGAATTTAGGCTCTTGAGGTGTGGTGGATGGTGTGGTGATCTGATGGTAGAGGGTGGTGGTTTTTGCGGCAGAAAATATACATATATATATAGGCTTATGTGCGGCACAAAAGTAGCTTAGGAAAAGGATTTTAGTACCTCATATCCATAAGGAAAAGGTCAACTATATGGCAAAAACCAAAGAGGAAGAGAGGTGCGGCAGGCTTCTAGACATTCTAGAAAGAGTCTAGGCGCCAGATTTTTAGTAGAGGAAATAAGGCTTCTAGAAACAAGTTTTTATGTGTCCAAGTCTGAAAAGAACTCCCCATTGCAGCTGGAATTAAGGTAAGATAAGATTAGGATAGGATAAGATAAGATAAGGTTGGATAAGGTTTGGATAAGATGAGGTAATTTGGATAATGTTCCTTCTTTATAGCTGATTCCTTATCTTCCAAGTCTTTGATTTAATTCTTCCAGATGTTAAGCACATTCCTAGCCTCTCTTGAACTTCAAATTCGTCCATCCACCTTGCTTCATATGTAAGCTATCCATTCCAAGTCCAAAACTACTCTAAGATGCTCCAAATTGCACTTTCTTGCCTCTTTTGCCATTTAAACCTACAAACACACGAAAATAGCTTAAATCACTATAATAAATAGAAACTAGCTATGTAAATGCAAGAAAATAAGCTAACTAAGTCTCATAAATATACTCCTATCAAATTTCCCCACACTTAGCTTTTGCCAGTCCTTGAGCAAAACAAAGAAAACAAAACACAACCTAAACCTTCCAACAATTGCCTCAGGGATTTCCAATGAAACATGACATGTTAAAAATCACTACTACCACAGATTTTAGCTATCCCTACCCTCGGGTAAACACTTAACCACAGTCACCACTCACTTGCTCACATTTAATCAATTAAAACAACATTTTGAATGTTGTGCCTTAGAGAATCTCTCAATTCCTCACCGGATATACTCTATATTTTCACAAAGATTTCCTGACTACAGTCCCTACACTAGGTATATGTGAGAAGATTGATGTAAACATGTAGACTAAACACTCACATATGTTATAACAAAGAAGGCACTTTCTGGAATTATCAACATGTATATGATCTCATGAACGGAATGCCACTACTTAGACGCGAGAACCAGGGATACCATATGCTCGTACCAATTCTAAACTCAACATATTAAAACACATAATAATCAAGATAGAAGTCTAAGGGTTGTAACAGGGCTAAGGTATTGGCTAACAAAGAAAGGTGAGGATAAACAAAAGTTCTTAAAGTGATAGTAAGCAAAGTAATGAAATAAACATTTAGAATTCACCTTTGAATGCAGAAATCAACTCTAAACACGAAGGGAAGATTCACACATCACTTAGGGCCAGATTCAAACTTTTGGACCCTTTCTTCAACAATCAATACTTGTGAGTTCATTTTCACTTATTTCCAACTCTTTTTCCTTTTCTTTTGTCAACTTTTTCACGTTTTTTTTTTCCGTGCCCTTTTCTTTTTCTTTGGCACACTAAACGTACAACCTCATAGAATTCTAATGAAAAACCTTCCCCTACACTTGTTTTTCTGCATAATGTCGATCAAAAGGAATTCCCTCTAAGTCATGCTCCATTATTCTTTAAGAACAAGGTTATGGATAATCCTAAACTAGGCTAGGTAAAGATAATGTGGCTAACAAAGAAAATAGGCTAACTAAGGCTCAAAAGGGTTAAACCTACAATACAAATACAAGGGATAAGGCTTTTTGGCTCTGGTGGTAACTAAACAACTTAATCTTGTTATTTGTTATGCACTCAATTTTATGCTTTGAATGAAACGGGCATGAATTCTAGTATTTGGATCTATAATGATGAAAACGCATTCTAAGTAGCAACCAAGCAAAGAAATAATGAGATCATGCAACAACTTTAGAAAACAAAAACTCATAGATTAATAACTCTCCAAATAAAGTTTAGGCTCAAGTCTCTCAGGGTTGTAGCATTAGTTTGAGTTTCTTCTTTCAAGCATGTTATAAAAACTGATTTTTTTCCTTTTTGTGATTACATGTGAATTCGTAAATGATAACTACAACTAAGCATAAACCAAAAAGCATATCAAACTTCCATCCATGTTTGTAACTTTCTTTAATAGTCATGCAATTAAAAACCAAATCCTCATCATTGTGTTGGAAGGTACCCTAAGACACAAACACAAAAATGACTCTAAAAACGACTCTTTTTGGGTTTTTCAAAACATTTTTTCGAATTTTTTTCAAACTTTCGTATTTTTTCTTTCAAAACACATTAAAACACTTTAAAACACAATAAAAACACTTAAAAATAGTGAGTAACAACTTTAGAAGTGATAGGTGATAAAATCCAACGAATTTTCATGAAAAACACTTTGTTTACCCCCCCACACTTAAACCAAACATTGTCCTCAATGTTTCAAACAAAGACTCACAAACAAACAATCAAACAACACAACTAACAAACACGACAATAATGGCAAAATAGAAGCAATAAAGAGTAGAGTTTAGGAATGTTGATAGGAGCATATTCATGCGACTTAAATGGCTTGTTCTCGTGCATTTACGTTATGTTTCTCTCGTTATTTTAGTCCTTTATGCTTCTTTTGTGTGTTTTCAGGTTCTAAGGGCCTAGGGAGCAAGAAAGTGCATTTTGAGGCCATTTGGAGCATTTTTGGGCATGGATTGGATAGCTTATCCATGGAGCCAAGAGGATGGACGAATTTGAAGGCCTTGTATTCACTTTGGACATAAAACAAAGGGCCTAGCCCATTCTCTCTTATTCTCTCCCTTATAGCCATGCAAAGAACCATCCATTCCATCAAAAACAATCCATCAATTCACATGCAAAACCACCATTAACACACATGCACCCAAACAAAGCCAACCTAGCTAACCCTACATGCATTCTTTATTCACTCTTCATCATTGCATTCATTCTCCAAACACTTTCATTAATTAAAACACTTTACACATTCAAACACTAGCCAAAACCGTGAGCTCCCATTCCCTTATGCCATTTTCAGATTTCCACCCACTAACCTAGTCATCAACACATGCATTCCCTTCACATTCACCCACATGCACTCCCACTCTTTAATCATATGCACTCCCATCATAATTCCACCACCAATTCAGCCACAAAACATTATCATTGCACCACAAATCAACACATGCACTTTGCCTTTCATCATTGCACCAAAACACCCATGCCGTGACCTTCCTAGCCATTTCCAACTTTTCCCTTTACATTTCACATGCATTCCATACTGTTTTCCATCATTAATTCAGCCACCATTCACTCTTTATTTCACATGCATTCACACACACTTCACACAAACAACATTCACATGCAAACACAAACTTTAACCAACAACCAAAACAGCAAACACATGCATTTACGCAACACCAACATCATTGCCGTGACTCCCCCTTGAAATTCCAGCTTTTCTCCTTCTCTTTGCAGCCACAAGTCACATGCATTCACTCATAATCATTCATTAAACAAACAGCCATATATCTCTCCACTACTCCTATAAATACCCTTGCATTCATTCATTCAAGGATCATCTCATTTCATACACAACACATTACAAACACATTCTCCCTTCCCTAGCCGTGAGCTTCCCATCTCTCCCCTTATAATCCAAACACCATTTTTCCATTCCCCTTCCACTTCTCAACCACTCCTCTTCCATTCCACACTTCCATCCCCCAAACCAATTATCCCTAGACCTTATGCTACAATAAAGAGGAAGAGAAGAGGGCCTAAACGTTCATACAATTCAAGTTTGAGTTGTTGGAATGTTTAGGCGTTTCTTTGATTTCAATGTTTAATTTCAATTCTCTTTGTTTTGTATGAGGAACTAAACCCCCCTTTAGCTAGGGGGTGATTCGAAATATATGTTTATACTTGCAATATAATTTGATTACTTCTAATTGCGTTTCATAAGTTGTGGATTCAATTTGTTTAACCGTTTGATTGATAACTTATTTATGTATGTTTATTGAGAATGCGCGCTTAATTTTCATGCATAAATATGACGCTAGAATATAAGTGAGTTTCACCTAATAGTTACGAACTTATATTCACAAGTAGTGGAGGTTGCTTATAAACAATCGCGTTAAATGAATTCTTGGCACTAGTTTCATGCGTATTCCATAGTAACGAATGCCTCGTCAACACTTATAGTTTTCATGATGCTTAATGATCTTTGATTGTATCTTTATTGTGCTTTTCACGTAAAGGACTTTTGGAGAATGTTGTGAATTGCGTTGCGCTAACCCATCCAATTCATTAACTTAAGGAAAACTTGACGGTTAATTTAAGCGGACCTAATTGACCCAGGGCGTTGAGAATTAATGATTTGTTGAAACGCAATTGGAAATCTTTTTATTATGCAAGTGTAACATGTGTGTAGATGAACCCCTTGGCTAGCATCCATTCATTCTATTTTCATCATATTCATATTTACATTCTGCTTTAATTACAATTTGTTCATTTAGTTTAATTTCGTTCAAAACTCAATCCCCCTTTACTTTCTTATTCTTTAGTGCTTAGAATCTGTTTAGTTTATGTTTTAAAGCATTTTGAGTTTTTGGTTTGTCTTAGTGTTTTAAACTTTAGTTTTGCATTCTTTGAGTCTAGGATAGCGTTTTATATTGTTATTACGTTTTTGTGTCAGTTTCCAAGAGATTTGCAATCCCTCCTAATCCCCGGTCCAGAACGATCCCTACTTGCATACTTACTACAATTGACAAAAAGAGGGTTTAATTTGTGTGCGTATAAATCTCGCATCAAATTTTGGCGCCGTTGCCGGGGACTAGCAACTTTGCTAATCTCTTGGATTGTTTTATTTTCGTTTGTGTGTATATATTTTTAGTTTTATTTTAGACGCAAGACATGGCACTTGATAGTGCTTCTCTTTTGTCACAGCTTATGGAAGAGTACCAAACGCAAAGAGTTGGTACATTTGATCATAATCAATCAAGGAACGACGTGTTTTCCAATACTTACAATTCCGATTGGAGTGATCATTCAAACTCTATATGGTGGGAACCTCAACATATTCAACAAGAAGGATATTGGCAGCCTTATGAGGAGTTCTATTCAACGTCTATGCATCCACCACAACCTCATATTCAATATGCCCAACCAAACTCAAGTTCGTCAATAGATTATAATCAAAAGCTTAATGAATTACTTTGTTTGGTGCAGGGCTCACAAAACCAAGTCGAGGAGACTCAACAAGGAGAATATTGGCAACCATATGAGGAGTTCTATACAACGCCTATGCAGCCACCACAACCTGCCCAAAGCAATGTAAGTAATTCAAGCGATAATGATACGATTTTTCAATTACTTACTACTTTGACGCAGGAAGTCCAAACTCAAACCAAGGACGAACAAAATCAAGACAAGAAGTTGGGTAAATTGGAGGAGCAAATTGGGCAGATTATGGAGTTCATGAAACAAATTCAAGAGCAAGAAGTGGATGAGGAGCTGCTAATTGAGGAAGAGGAACACACGCAACTTATGGCAAGGGTGGAAACACCTTTGCCGCAGGCATTTATCGCTCCTACGCCATCCAATTCAGGTAAGGTTGTTCCAAAGTTAATTATTTCTAACCCCGTTCCACTGAATGTCCCTATTCCTTGCAGGATTATGCAATCCAAGGAAGAAGAGGGTGAGAAAGGCATCTTCGAATCCTTTCCAAAGAATCAAGAGCAAGATGTGACTGGGGAATGTCTAGAAAAGGATATACTTGAGGCAAACAACCCCAAAGAAATTGAATTTTATGACACAAGACAAGGACCAATACTCACATGCAATCTGGCCAAGTCCAATATCCCTGAAACTTTCCAGGGAGTGGTGTTTATTCTTAAGTTTATGTCGGAGCACACAGGTAAGCCGCCTCCCCGAATTTCAATTTTCTTTTATACTAATATGTTGTTAATGATCCAGGCACCTACTTTAGAATTTGAACCAATGCCGGTTCACTTCAAGTATCACCTTCCATTCAAGGACCAATTCCATGCCGTTTGATTTTATTTATGTAAAAAAAAAAAAAAAAAAAAAAAAAAAATCATATATTAAATAAAATACTAAACATGGAGAAAGATGGTGCTTCACAAAGGTTGTTTACGTGAAGCCCCACTACGAGGCGTCGGAGCTGAAGGCATCGGAGCAGAAGGCATCGGAGCGGAAGGCATCGGAGCGGTAGGCATAGAAGCGGGAGGCATCGGAGCTAGAGCATTCCAGGCCTCAATACTTGGCCAAGCGCTGGATGAGCCAGGAAAAATGTGCCTCTGGAAGTAAGCCGCAAGCCTTTGACGGTCACTTTGAAGGTCACTTTGCATGCGACCATTGGATTCTTGCAGCTCATCAAGCTTCCTTTTCATGCCCGATGAATAGTTGTTTGCAAGCACATGCAAACTTCTATTCTCGTACTTAAGCAGTTTGATCTCTTGCTTAAGACTTTCCACCTCTGCCATCAATGATTCCACCTGACGGGAGCGGGCAAGCAGGCGTTGGCCCATGTTGGACACAGAACTCGCACACTGAACACTAAGTGCGAGGGACTCTTGAACGGCCAACTCATCGGACCGTCCTGACAGCAGCCTACTATCTTTTGGAGTAAGGAGGTTTCTAGCTACTATTGTAGCTGTTGTGGCGTCCTGCATCACGGAGTCTTCACCTGTAAGAAGATCGTTAGAAGATAAAAAAGAAGGACGCCATACATTACCTTGACGGGGCGCAACCGGATCGCTGCTGAGACTCAAATCTAAGCTAAGGTTCGATGGGTTTGCCATTTTTCAAAAGTGTTCAAAGAGATGGGGTGGATGGAGTTAATTTTCAAAGGGCCGGAGTCGATTTTCAAAGAATGGGAAATCTTCAGAGTGTGTTTGTTGCGGTGATCGATACATCTATAAGAAGCCAAGGCGACGCGTCCACCGATTCAAAAAGCCGGAATTTCCGGCGTAATTTTGGCGACGCTTTCTCGGCTTTTCAGAAGACGTGTGCAACTTTGTCAAAAGTTCACGTGGAGGTCATCATCGCAGCTACACTTTCGCCGACAAGCGTAAATTTCGGCGACGCTTTCTCTGCTTTTCTGAAAACCCGTGCGACTTTGTCAAAAGAGCTCAGACAGAGCCGCGTACGCACTACTACGTGTCGTTCAGAAATCGAAGGGGCGTCGTGCAGAAATCGAAGAGGCGTCCGTTCAGAAATCGAAGAGATGTTTGTCGACACGGGTAAAAGAACAATACCACCACTTGATATTATCTCTATATATGTCGACCTTCGTCTTTTATGGCAAGGCAAACCTGAAGAAAATGCCCAACTCTCCCTCACCTCTGAGGGTGCACTCCCAGCAAAGCCTTTCGAAATACTCAATTCTTTCTTCTTCCCCAAAGATGATACCAGATGCCTGGAGTACAGATGACCCAGGAGGAAATGGCGGATTGAAGTGTGCTGATTCGTTCACCGCTTCTTCAAAAGCAAAGGTATCTCATATCATCAAGGTCAAAAGCAAAAGTATCTCATATCATGCTCTTTCCCTTTCTTTTTCTTTGTCCTTGTTCTTACTCGCATGGCAAAGTGAAAGAAGCAATCAGCTGGCACTTGGAGTCAGTCTTCCGATCTGGATCCGACTGCCTGGAATTTATTCCTGATTGCTTACCTAGCGTTGCTCTCGAGTAGTCATCTTCAACGGTTGATACACTTCCAGAGAAGGGACCACTCCTGCAAAGATTGAACAAAGAAACAGATAAAAGGGGAAAGCTCAGACCTCCGGGGGAGACCAAAAGAATCCTGCTGCCCAGTTCAAGAGTAGCACAAAGGAAAATCAACGATGGGAGGAAACCAGTTCAAGAATGAGCCTGTGGAATCACAAAGATCAAAGCCTCAATGCAATCACCAAGGAGAAGAGGGAATTTACACTCCATAACCAGATTTGCGTCCCTAAACTCTTCTCTTTGTTAATTACATTCTGCCATGTTTAATTAAGTGCTTTTTGTGTGTTTACTTATGCTTTGTGTGAATCTATGCTTAAAACATTGAGGACAATGTTTGATTTAAGTGTGGGGGGGTAACTAATGTTGTTAATGCAAATTCGTGGGATTTTATCACCCATAACTTCAAATGTTGTTCCTTGCTGTTTTAAGGTGTTTTTAAGTTGTTTTAGAGTGTTTTATTATGTTTTGTTTTTATAACTCCGAAAATCACATAAAAATTTGAAAAACATGTTTTGAAAAGCCTAAAAAGAGTGTTTTGAGTCGTTTTTGTGTGTTTGTGTCTTAGGGTACCTTCCAACACAATGATAAGGATTTGGTTTGTAATTGCATGACTGTTAAAAAGAGTTATAAACATGGAGAAAAGTTTGATTTACTCTTGGTATATGCTTGGTTATGGTTATAATGTATGACTTCACATGCAATCATAAAAGAAAAATTCGTTTTTGTAACATGCTTGAAGGAAGGAACTCAAACAAACGCTACAACCCTGTGAGACTCGAGCTATTACCTTCTTTGGAGAGTTATTTTCTGTGATTCTTTGTTTTCTAAAGTTGTTGCATGATCTCATTATTCCTTGCTTGGTTGCTACTTAGAATGCAATTGTATCATAATAGAACTAAATGCTAGAACTTATATCCGTTTCATTCAAAGCATGACATTGTTTGCATAACATACAATAAGATGAAGTTGTTAGTCAAGCCAAAGCCAAAAAGCCTATCCCTTTTCATATTTCTTATTTGTTGTAAGTTTTAACCCTTTTGAGCCTTTTCAGCCTATTTTCTTTGTTAACCACATCACCCCTTACCTAGCCTAGAGTAGGACTTTCCTATACCCTTGTTGTTGAAGTATAGTGAGCATGACTTAAATGAATTCCTTTTGATTAATATGTTGCAGAAAATAAGTGTGGGGGAAGGGATTTTTGTGTGTATGTATGTGCCTAAGTCTTAAAGGAGGCACGGGAAAAAGAAAAAAAAATGTGAGAAAAAGAAGAAGAAAAGAAAGAAAAAGAGTGAAAATAAGTGAGAATGGACTCACAAGTGTGATTGTTGAAGAAAGGGCCCAAAAAGTTTAAATATGGCCCTAAGTTTTGTGTGACTTCCCCTTGGGTGTTCAAAGTTGACTTCTGCGTTCTAAAGGGAATTCTAAGTGCCTAATTCAATACTTTGCTCACTATTGCTTTAAGAACCTTTGTTTTACTTTACCTTTCTTTGTTAAACCATTACCCTTAGCCCCGTTACAACCCTCAACTTCTATCTTGATGTTATGTGTTCAATTTGTGGAGTTTGAATTTGGTATGAGCTTATGGAATCACTGGTTCTCATTCTAAGTAGTAGCATTCCATTCATGAGATCATATTCATGTCATTATCGTAAATCCAGAAAATGCTTTCTTTATAACATATGTGAGATACTAGTCTTTCATGTTTACATCAATCTCTCACATATAACTAGTGTAGGGTGTGTAGTCAGAAAATCTGTGTGAAAAACGAGTGCATATCTTGTCAGGATTTGAGCAAATTCTCTAAGGCATGTTACTACATTCGAAATGTGTTTTAAATGCTTAATTGTGAAATAGTATGTGGTGACTATGATTAAGAATGTACTTAAGTGTGAAGATGACAAAAAAAAAATCTATGGGACTAATGATTTTTAACATGTCATGTGCATTGGAAATCCCTAAGACGATTGTTGGAAGGTTTAGGTTTTGTTTTGTTTTTCTGTTTTGCTCGAGGACTAGCAAAAGATAAGTGTGGGGGAGTTTGATAGGAGCATATTCATGCGACTTAAATGGCTTGTTCTCGTGCATTTACGTTATGTTTCTCTCGTTATTTTAGTCCTTTATGCTTCTTTTGTGTGTTTTCAGGTTCTAAGGGCCTAGGGAGCAAGAAAGTGCATTTTGAGGCCATTTGGAGCATTTTTGGGCATGGATTGGATAGCTTATCCATGGAGCCAAGAGGATGGACGAATTTGAAGGCCTTGTATTCACTTTGGACATAAAACAAAGGGCCTAGCCCATTCTCTCTTATTCTCTCCCTTATAGCCATGCAAAGAACCATCCATTCCATCAAAAACAATCCATCAATTCACATGCAAAACCACCATTAACACACATGCACCCAAACAAAGCCAACCTAGCTAACCCTACATGCATTCTTTATTCACTCTTCATCATTGCATTCATTCTCCAAACACTTTCATTAATTAAAACACTTTACACATTCAAACACTAGCCAAAACCGTGAGCTCCCATTCCCTTATGCCATTTTCAGATTTCCACCCACTAACCTAGTCATCAACACATGCATTCCCTTCACATTCACCCACATGCACTCCCACTCTTTAATCATATGCACTCCCATCATAATTCCACTACCAATTCAGCCACAAAACATTATCATTGCACCACAAATCAACACATGCACTTTGCCTTTCATCATTGCACCAAAACACCCATGCCGTGACCTTCCTAGCCATTTCCAACTTTTCCCTTTACATTTCACATGCATTCCATACTGTTTTCCATCATTAATTCAGCCACCATTCACTCTTTATTTCACATGCATTCACACACACTTCACACAAACAACATTCACATGCAAACACAAACTTTAACCAACAACCAAAACAGCAAACACATGCATTTACGCAACACCAACATCATTGCCGTGACTCCCCCTTGAAATTCCAGCTTTTCTCCTTCTCTTTGCAGCCACAAGTCACATGCATTCACTCATAATCATTCATTAAACAAACAGCCATATATCCCTCCACTACTCCTATAAATACCCTTGCATTCATTCATTCAAGGATCATCTCATTTCATACACAACACATTACAAACACATTCTCCCTTCCCTAGCCGTGAGCTTCCCATCTCTCCCCTTATAATCCAAACACCATTTTTCCATTCCCCTTCCACTTCTCAACCACTCCTCTTCCATTCCACACTTCCATCCCCCAAACCAATTATCCCTAGACCTTATGCTACAATAAAGAGGAAGAGAAGAGGGCCTAAACGTTCATACAATTCAAGTTTGAGTTGTTGGAATGTTTAGGCGTTTCTTTGATTTCAATGTTTAATTTCAATTCTCTTTGTTTTGTATGAGGAACTAAACCCCCCTTTAGCTAGGGGGTGATTCGAAATATATGTTTATACTTGCAATATAATTTGATTACTTCTAATTGCGTTTCATAAGTTGTGGATTCAATTTGTTTAACCGTTTGATTGATAACTTATTTATGTATGTTTATTGAGAATGCGCGCTTAATTTTCATGCATAAATATGACGCTAGAATATAAGTGAGTTTCACCTAATAGTTACGAACTTATATTCACAAGTAGTGGAGGTTGCTTATAAACAATCGCGTTAAATGAATTCTTGGCACTAGTTTCATGCGTATTCCATAGTAACGAATGCCTCGTCAACACTTATAGTTTTCATGATGCTTAATGATCTTTGATTGTATCTTTATTGTGCTTTTCACGTAAAGGACTTTTGGAGAATGTTGTGAATTGCGTTGCGCTAACCCATCCAATTCATTAACTTAAGGAAAACTTGACGGTTAATTTAAGCGGACCTAATTGACCCAGGGCGTTGAGAATTAATGATTTGTTGAAACGCAATTGGAAATCTTTTTATTATGCAAGTGTAACATGTGTGGAGATGAACCCCTTGGCTAGCATCCATTCATTCTATTTTCATCATATTCATATTTACATTCTGCTTTAATTACAATTTGTTCATTTAGTTTAATTTCGTTCAAAACTCAATCCCCCTTTACTTTCTTATTCTTTAGTGCTTAGAATCTGTTTAGTTTATGTTTTAAAGCATTTTGAGTTTTTGGTTTGTCTTAGTGTTTTAAACTTTAGTTTTGCATTCTTTGAGTCTAGGATAGCGTTTTATATTGTTTTTACGTTTTTGTGTCAGTTTCCAAGAGATTTGCAATCCCTCCTAATCCCCGGTTCAGAACGATCCCTACTTGCATACTTACTACAATTGACAAAAAGAGGGTTTAATTTGTGTGCGTATAAATCTCGCATCAAATGCAAATCTGGTTGTGGAGCCAGAGATTCCTAGGTCTTCTTTATTTGAATGCATGGGTTGCCTCCCAAGAAGTGTTTGCTTTAACGTCTTCCAGCGGTACGATACCTCCTTTTAAGCTCCCCTAGGTCCCATGGCATGGAATTGATCTTTGAATGCGAGGTGATACTTGAAATGATCCGGTAATGGTTTAAATTCTAGAGGGGGTGCCTAAATCATTAACAACATATTAGTATAAAACAAAATTGAAATTCGGGGAGGTGGCTTACCTGTGTGCTCCGACATGAACTCAAGAATAAACACCCCTTCGAAAGTTGTAGGACTAGAAAATTCAGCCATATTTGGTGTTTTGAGAGTTATGACTTGTCCCGTGTCATAAAATCCAACTTCTTTGGGAATTGTTGTCTCAAGTATATCCTCTTTGATGAATTTTAGACATTCCCCAGCCATTTATTGCTTTTGATTCTTTGGAAAGGTTTCGAAGATGCCTTTCTCACCCTCTTCTTCCTTGGATTACATGATCCTGCAAGGAATAGAGACATTTGGTTGAACAAGGTCAAGACGAATTGAATTTGGGCTTACCTTGGTTGTAGTGGACAGCATATAGGGCATATGGGGCTGCGGCAAGGGTGGTTCTTCCTTTGTTGTGGCCTTGTTATCCTCCTCTTCTTTGAGCAGCAGCTGTTTATTTATGTTTTGGCTTGGTTTGGACATCTTGGGTTCATCTCCAACCTCCAGGCCACTTTCTAAGGTGATAGCTTCAGCAATTTCAACAGTTGAGTCAGATAGTTCACTTTGTTCTTGCATTTGCCCCATGAATTCTGCGATCTCTCCCATTTGATTCTTCAATTTACTCATCACTTGGGCTTGATTTTGTAATTCCTGCGTCAAAGAAGTTAGTACATCAAGAATTTGAGCACAATCTATTGACGAACCTGAATTCGGTTAGAATTGTTGCAGGGCAGACTGTGGTGGCTGCATAGGCGTTGTATAGAACTCCTTATATGGCTGCTAATATTCTCCTTGTTGAGCCTCATTGGCTTGATTTTGTGAGTCCTGCGACATAGAAATTAATTCATCAAGAATTTGAGCACAATCTATTGACGAACCTGAGTTTGGTTGGGCATATTGTGTATGAGGTTGTGGTAACCGCGCAGGTCTTGAATAAAACTCCTCATATGGCTGCCAATATCCTTCATGTTAAACTTGTTGAGATTCCCACCACATAGAGTTTGAAAGATCACTCTAATCTGAATTGTACATGTTGGAAAACAAATAGTTACATGATTGATTATGATCTTGATAACCCCAGGTATTCACATTCTCCCAAACTCTTTGCGGACGTTGATTTACTTGATATTCTTGCCTATAAGAAGCACCAAATGTAGGGACACTTTACATTGTAGACCCTTCAACATACAGTGACAACTGAGAAGTAAGATTTACCATTTGAGCTTGAATATTAGTAATTGCCATGTCTTGCTTCTCTAGTACCTGAAATCAAAGAAATAAAACTAAATCAAATATCAAAAGAAAAATAAACAAACAAACAAAGGGATTAGCAATTTTACAAGTCCCCAGAAACGGCGCCAAAATTTGATGTGAAATATTCTAACACTCAAATTAAAACCCTATGATTGTAATATATGAAAGTAGGGATCATTTTAGGTCGGGGATTAGAAGAGATGCTAATCTACTCAATTTAAACTCTAAATCACTAAACTAGACTCAATAATAGAAAACTAGACTGTTATGACTCAAAACAAACTAGAATGACTCAAAACAACACAAAACAATGCAACTGACTCAAACTAGACACTAGGGATTACTTTGAATGAATTCTAACTTTAACTTAACTCAAAATACTAAAAGACACAAAATTGGGCAGATTCTAACTAAAAGACACAACCAAGTAAAGAGGGATTGGATTTTGGACGAAATTTAAAGTAAAAACAAGTAGATTAAAGACTTAAACAAAGTTAGCACGAAATTGGGGAAATTATGGGTGATTGGCTAGCTAGAGGGTTCATCTCCACACATGACACATATGCGTACAAATCGATTTCCAGTTTTTATTCCTTTAAACCATGAATGACAATGCCCCAAATTAATCGTGAACTGCACAAATTAACTCTCTGATTTTCCTAATTTCATTGAATTGGATGGACAATGCATGGGCAACCAAATTATTCTTCAATAGTTGCCTACATGAACAACATAATAGAGATACAATCAAAGATCATTAAGTTCTATGAAAATCATAAGCATTGACATGACATTCGTAACTATGAACTGCATGATACTCCTGCCATGAATTTACTTAACACGATTGTGGCTAGCAACCTCCACTACTTATAAATATAAGTTTGTAACTATTACGTGAAACTCCCTTATATTTTAGCATCAAATCCATGCATGAAAACTAAGTAGGCCTCCTTAATCAACATGAAAGAATAAGTTATCAATCAAACAGATAAGTAAACTGCATTCACGATTTATGAAACAATAACTGGATGTAATCAATTCATATCACATATATATTCATGGTTTTGAATTCACCTCTAACTAAAACAAATTTAGTTCCTCATGTTCGCAAAACAAAGATAATTAAATTTAAACATTGAAAACAAAGATAGAATACACCTAGAAACGCTCTAACAATCCAACGTGTTGAATGACAAGCACGGCTCCAGGTGGCTCTTCCTTCCTTCCTTGCTGTGGCACAATGGGGATTTTCTGAATTTAGGCTTTTGAGGTGTGGTGATCTGATGGTAGAGGGTGGTGGTTTTTGTGGCAGAAAATATACATATATATAGGCTTATGTGCGGCACAAAAGTAGCTTAGGAAAAGGATTTTAGCACCTCAAATCCATAAGGAAAAGGTTAGCTATATGGTAGAAACCAAAGAGGAAAAGGAGAGAGAGGTGCGGCAGGCTTCTAGACATTCTAGAAAGGGTCCAGGTGCCAGATTTTTAGGAGAGGAAATAAGGCTTCTAGAAATAGGTTTTTATGCGTCCAAGTCTGAAAAGAACTCCCCCTTGTAGCTAGAATTAAGGTAAGATAAGATTAGGATAGGATAAGATAAGATAAGGTTGGATAAGGTTTGGATAAGATGAGGTAATTTGGATAATGTTCCTTCTTTATAGCTGATTCCTTATCTTCCAAGTCTTTGATTTAATTCTTCCAGATGTTAAGCACATTCCTAGCCTCTCTTGAACTTCAAATTTGTCCATCCACCTTGCTCCATATGCAAGCTATCCATTCCAAGCCCAAAACTGCTATAAAATGCTCCAAATTGCACTTTCTTGCCTCTTTTGCCATTTAAACCTACAAGCACACGAAAATAGCTTAAATCACTATAATAAATAGAAACTAGCTATGTAAATGCAAGAAAATAAGCTAACCAAGTCGCATAAATATGCTCCTATCAATGAGTTTACAAAGTTTATCATAGTATCATTGCAAGCTATTATCTCGACATATTATGGGCTTGATTTGCTGGACTCCAATATATGTGCTCCCTTAAGTTGAGCTTTTAGAAAGTCGTGCTAGATCTAGCTTAAGGGCATTGACTGAATGATTGAGGCTTCAAAAAGTTGTGTGGGTATATAATGAGTTGATAAGTTCCCGATGTAAGAATTGGTTTCTTTTAGGGGACATTCGTGACAGGGCGTGTAACAGTGTTAGAGAACAAGATCCAAATTAGGCATATGACAAAATAATATACGACTTATAAATATGAGTTTCCACCTCTAATACGACCAAAAACTTTTATGATAAAACCCAACACCTAGTAATATGTAGTTAAGTTTGGATAATATCGGTGATATTGATAGTGGACCTGCACGGCCATACAAAGTTTAAAAGAACAAGTGGATGTCACATTGGCTTACTTTCTACCTTTTTTTCTTTCTATTATTTAAGCGATGGATTCTTGGATCTTATATTAACTTATATATTACTCTCTATATTGTTAATTAGTTTTATGATAAAACCTCAACTTCTTTGATGGTATCAGAGCAGGTTGCCCTATGTGTAAAGCCTAATGAGGGCACACATGCTTGATAGGAGCATATTCATGCGACTTAAATGGCTTGTTCTCGTGCATTTACGTTATGTTTCTTTAGTTATTTTAGTACTTTAAGCTATTTTCGTGTGTTTGTAGGTCCAAAGGGCTAAAGGAGCAAAAAGATGCATTTTGGAGACTTTTGGAGCACTTTTGGGCTTAGGATGGATAGCTTATGCTTGGAGCCAAAGTGTTGGATGAAATTGAAGACCTAATTGAAGACCAAAGTGTTGGAACCTTGTTCCTTTTAGTTTTAGGACATTTAAACCTTTCCTATATCCTTAGCCGTGCATAACATTCCAACATTCCACTCCTTCATTTCAGCCACACTCCCACATATCATTACATATCATTCACCACTTATCATATCATTCACTTATCTTATCATTCACTTATCATATCATTCACTTATCATATCATACACTTATCATAACCATACACTTATCACTTATCACAACAACAACCTTGCACATGCACATTCATCCACATGCACCCATAATCATTCACTCATCTTTAATCCACATGCATCTTCCATAAATCAAATCAGCCACATCCACATGCACTTATTCCACTTCATCATTACACCACATTCTCTCTCTTTAATCCACATGCATTCATCATCATTCACTCTAGTTTTAATTCCACATGCATTTCCACCCACATGCACTTTAATCATTCAACCATGCAGCCACACCTTCACCTACATGCACCATTTAAACATACACCCAAACAACCACCAGAAATCTGCCCATGCCGTGAGTTCCCATCCCATTTCCAGCTTTGCACATGCATTCCACATGCATTTCCACCCACATGCAACCATAATCATTCATACCTATCAGCCACATGCATTCACTCTTCATAAATCAGCCACATGCATTCAATCATTCACTCCACACTCATTGCACATGCATTCCCTTTCATTTCTGTCAAAGCACATGCATTCCCACCCTTTAATCACATGCATAAATCAGCCACATGCATCTCCCATCACCATTTCAGATTTCCACCAAGTTCCTAGCTGTCATGTTCCCTCTCTTTCTCCCTATAAATACCATACACCTCAATTCACACACATTCATTCACTCTTCCATTTCAGAAATTCATCCATTGTACATACCACAAACACTTCCCCCTTTGTGCCGTGAGTCTCCCTTACAATCCAAACACCATCCTTCCATTTCCACCACTCCTCTTCCATTCCTCCACCACTCCCCAAACCATTCACACCATCAAACTATCCTTAGACCTTGTGCTAGAACGAAGAGGAAGAGAAGAGTGCCTAAACGTTCATACAATTCAAGTTTGAGTTGTTGGAATGTTTAGGTGTTTCTTTGATTTCAATGTTTAATTTCAATACTTTTTGTTTTGTACGAATGAGGAATGGAAGAGAAGAGGGCCTAAACGTTCATACAATTCAAGTTTGAGTTGTTGGAATGTTTAGGTGTTTCTTTGATTCTCTTTGTTTTGTACCATGAGGAACTAAACCCCCTTGGCTAGGGGGTAATTCGAAATATATGTTTATGCTTGCATTTTGATTTGATTACTTCTAATTGCGTTTCATAAGTTGTGGATTCAATTCGTTTAACCGTTTGATTGATAACTTATTTATGTATGTTTATTGAGAGTGCACACTTAATTTTCATGCATGAATATGACGCTAGAATATAAGTGAGTTTCACCTAATAGTTACGAACTTATATTCACAAGTAGTGAAGGTTGCTTATAAACAATCGCGTTAAACGAATTCTTGGCATAAGTTTCATGCGTATTCCATAGTAACGAATGCCTCGTTAACACTTATAATTTTCATAGAGCGTAATGATTCTTGCTTGTATCTCTATTATGCAATCATGTAGGGGACTTGTGGGGAATGTTTTGGGTTGTCGTATGCAATCATCCAATTCAATAACGTTAGGAAGATTTGAAGGTTAATTCAAGCGGATCTAATTAACTTGGAGTGTTGAGAATTAATGATTTGTTGAAACGTAATTGGAAATCGTTTTACTATGCAAGTATAACATATGTGGAGATGAACCCCGTAGCTAACTTTCCATCCATTCAATTCCATCCATTTGTTCTTTCTTTTCTTGTTTCTGTTTTCATGTTTAATTTAACTTGTTGTTCAATTATGTTAAACATGTGGAACTAATTTGTTTTAGTTAAAGGTGAATTTGAAGCCATGGACATATGTTGGTTATGATTTGATTTACTCCAGTTATGAATTCATGAACTTTAGATGTGGTTTACTTTTCTGTTTTGATTAAGAACTTGTTTATGTATGTGGGTTGAGGGTTGACACTTAATTTGCATGCCTAAACTTGATGCTATGATATAAGGGAATTTCACATAATCGTTATGAACTTATATTCATGAGTAGTAAAGATCGCTAGTCACGATTGTGTTTAGTAAACCCTAGGCTGGATTAACATGCGTATTCCATAGTTATGAATGCCTAGTCGATGTTTATGATTTCCGTTGAACTTAATGATCTTTGTTGAATGTCTCTATCATGCGTATTCCATGGTTAGGGACTTTGATTAGGAATAATTTGGTTGTAATGCGTATCCCATTCAATCCAATGAATCTAGGGAAATCTGAAGGTTAATTTAAGCGAACCTAATTAACTTGGAGCATTGTCATTCATCGTTTGTTGAAGTCATAACTGGGAGTCAAATTATATGGTTATGTTCATGTGTGGATAAGGAACCCTCTAACTAGTTTTTCATCATTCTATTCCATCAATTTCGTTTGTACAATCTGTTTTGTTTCCAAGTTTCTGTTTTAGTTTTAAATTCGTCAAAACCAATCCCCCATTTATTTTAAAGTGTTAGATTAGTTAGGATTACATTTAGTTTGTGTTTTTAAGAGTCTTGAGTCAAGTTAGATCTTAAATTCGTCCAAAATTGGGTTTAAGGTCAGAAACTGCCTAGTTAGTGTTTTTAGGCAGTTTTGAGTCTTTTGAACTTGTTTTGAGTCTTTTGGTTTGTCTTAGTGTTTTAAAGTTTAGTTTTGCATTCTTTGAGTCTAGTTTAGTGTTTTATATTATGTTTTTACGTCTTTGAGTCAGTTTCCAAGTGATTAACAATCCCTCCTAATCCCCGGTCCAGAACGATCCCTACTTATACATATACTACAATTTGACGAAAAGAGGGTTTAATTTGTGCGCGTATAATTCTCGCATCAATGCTCTACATCCCCTCATTTGTGTTATTGATCTATTAGGCTTGAAAACTCGCTAGGCACACATGCTTCACATCATCTTGTTTGTATTGTGCACGTGCTAGGATTAAAAGTTCGCCACACGTGATATAGGGTATTGAGAATGAATCTCATATTTATGTAAGGAAAGACCTAACATAGATTTATCAATAAGTTGCACTATTCCGGATATTATCAATTAATTTTATAATGAAACCTCAAATTTTTTCATAAAACAAGATCCTACAACAAATAGCAGGGCAAAGGTAGATCATCTAATACATTCTTCCATCAATAAATCAGAGATGATGTCAGGCAGTTTCTCGAAGCAACGAGGATTTTGACAAAACAAAGTTAAAAGAGCAGCAAGACGTTAGGCAACATTAACTGGCTACTTTCTACTAAATAATAGTAATGTTATTATAAAAAAATCAAAATGTTGCGTACCACTAATTTTCTTAAAATTAAGTTGAGTAAAGGATTATTCCAAGCCAACAAGGCTTCTCGTGTTTCAAGATTGGTGGAGGGGGGATGAAGAACGTATATCGTATACAGCCTTATCCGTACTTTGCAAAGAGACTGTTTTCACGATTTGAACCCGGGACCTTTAGGTTAGAAAGGAGCTAACTATAAGTATATATACATGATTAAGTGAAACGTTAACAATTTATTGATCATTTTGACAATATCCTAATTAAATTACTCTAATTTACAAGGCATTCAAAATTTGATGGTGACGACGTGCCGCTCCTAATCAAGTGACCTACGTACGCACATATAAAGTTAAAAAATAATTTAGCAAATTAAAATCTAATCCAAATCAAAATGCCTCAATATATAATTTTATAACGTCATAATTATATGATCATGTAATCAAAATCCTCGTCGCGGTTAAGACGTGTGCTTAAATCGTAGTAGACCTATATACTTAATATGATGAACATATACTGTTTGGGTTAATATTCAAACATTGAGCTTTGTATGAAGGGAAGCCCAACAACACCAAGGGAAGATAGACTTGCCCCAAGCCTTGAAGCCCAGTCAATAGATTTGAAAGTAATTTGAAGACATCTTAGCCAAGACATAGGCCGCATGCCTATGAATGAACTGACAAGTGATGGAGGCGAACCCACTCTCAAGACAAAAGCACTTTCTAGTGGCATTATAAGTAAAATGATGATGACTCACTACCTTTCAAGAGCTTTTGGGCAAGATTAAAGCTAAAGGTAGTTGGGCCAAATTGCCAATAAAAAGGAAGACAAACATCAACATTAAGGACATTTAACCAATCAAACAGAAGACATCCAAACTTTGCTCTCAAGCCTAGTTCATACCAAAAAAGCTGAAACTTGTCCAGATTCAGTCCTTTTAGCCATAGTTCCCTTAGAAAGGCTATCTTTTGTCCATTGTAAAAGCTCTGCTACTTTAACTTAGTATTGTAGTATCGATTCCCTCGTGTAGAACCTAGCCATCTACCATCCTTTTAGTCTACAAACCTCTGTAAACACAAAGAGAAGTTTTTGCAAGATGTTTCAACCGTACTCGATAAGATAAAATCTTGCCTGAGCCTCTTTTTATGTACGTATATTTAGTAGATATATCGCTTGACCTGCTTTTTATTATGTATGCAAGTCATTTTCAACTGCCTTCTCACTGAGGAGTCCCATTTATTTGTTAATCTGGTTAACTTAATGAAGTTGTATTCACTAAAACTGAGTCATGTTCAAGGAGATAGTTAACATGGCTTTGGCATGTCTACGAACTAAAAGTCCTTATTTACAAAGCAATAAAAAGAACTTAATGCAGACTTAACCCATCTGTGACAATCGTTTGATAACAAGAAGTCCGAGTAACTTGGGGTGCAAGTAATCGACTTAAATCACACTTGTTCAACATTTGTTATACTGAGATAACAGTGGCATGCCTACATCCTTGTTAGTTTTGATTGTGAGCCTTAAGTCCCACACCAAAGGCCCTACAAAAACACATTTCAAGCTAACTTTAAACGTTTCTTGCAGAACATCGAGCAGCAAGAACCACACCAACCACCGTGCCAGGGACATCCCAGGGGAGCTTTGCCAGGGCCAAATTTCTGCCCGAACACATACACTTGTCATAACTATAAGGCAGGTTTGCTTGTGGAGAATTTATACTAATAGATCAATTGCCATTCCGTTGTAGGCTTTGACTCACCAACTTAATTTTTATTTGGTGTATCGACTACGTACCTGAACATGTATTATGAAATTTCTGCTATATGTATTCATAATTTAGCTCCAACTAACCTCGATCGTGTGGATATCATTTATGATTAATTTCTACGTACCGTGCATGGATTAAGTACTGAACACTATTATTATTTATTTTATAATAGATCATACGAGATCTATACATTTGTGGTCGACGTTTGGTTTAAGTGACAGTGCATGGAAGTCTTCAACTTTCTGTGTTCCTTCGTCCACAATTATAAAGTAATATCCATATAGTCCCAAGTAATCATGCTGCGTGTAATTGAGTTTTGCATGCATCTACTCACACTAGTTTATACAATTTTTTCTCCTTCCTTCTGGTCAAGACATCACACTAAATTTATGATTATCTTGCCTCTTTAGGAAACGAAAACATTTATTATATGTGGCTATAATAAACATTAGTTGGGAACTTTCTGGATATCTTAGGTGGCTTGTTTATATATTACTAGAACGACACGTGTGATACATAAGCGCGATTTGATTTGAACTAATTAATTATAAAAATTAACATGAACTGGGTTGGCCTGGGTTAGATTGGGTCTATTTAGAGCTAGTTTACTTGTTTTAGGATGGTAAGAACAAGACAACGGCAAAGGTAATGAAATTGAACTTACTGTTTTTGTGCAAGTCCATTCATTTGGAAGAGGAAGGACAAGGGCAAATGCGATTACTATTCACATGCATTTCTTCTTTATGTTTTCTTGGCCTTATCCTCCATATATATGTTATTATTTCTCAATATAGTCTAATTCCAATAAATTATTTCAAATACAAGGGAAAAGCATAGT
Organism: Pyrus communis; assembly: GCF_041283825.1. Lineage (NCBI taxonomy): Eukaryota > Viridiplantae > Streptophyta > Magnoliopsida > Rosales > Rosaceae > Pyrus > Pyrus communis. Next base: position 10,735,462 of record NC_142567.1, read on the forward strand.
ATTACAACAAACATAATTAATTTTAACCTAGAGAATAAAATCAGTGTATCTCGGCCTGTCTTCCATTGAAGTGTATGGAACTTCCTCATCTTCCGCATATAACCTTCTTCTCATGACTCGATTTTTTTCACTTCTTCAACAATGTTTTGAATTAGGAGACTCGTCGTCGAGGCGTCAAGACATGGTCTCCTGATCCTTCTCCTCTTGTCTTTCTTGCCTATTTAACTCTCTTTCTCTCGCCTTTGCTTCATCTATAGTCGTGTCTTGCTCATATGTTAAAATATCTCGTTTCATATTCAGTGCATGTAGGCGAGCCAATTCGTCAACTAATTTTGAATAATCATTATTCGAATAACTCCCTTTTGCAGCTTTTTTAGTAGCCTACTTAATTGCCAGTGGGCCTCGAGGTTTCTTCAGTTTGTGCGACCGATTCAATGAGGTCTTCAATGGCAACTCTTTAGTAGTTGATTCGTGCAATGGAGTTTCGTACTTAATTTATGGACATGGTCCTACAAGATGCTAGACGCTAGTTGGGAGTGGGTAGGGGCCTAGTGCCTAGTCGCCTAGGCGAACTAGGCGGATTTAAGTAAATTTGTTAAAAATATCATATTAATAAGTGCCTATTTACGCTTATAAAAAAAACTATAATTATCTTATATTGGAAATTTGAGAAAAATAAAATGTAAAATAGAAGCATACTTAAATTGTAAATTTATAATGTATAAATACTACTTATCTAAATTATAAATTTGTAATGTATAAATACTACTTATCTCAACCAAAAGAGGGCTAAAAGACTATTTAGTGTTCTATCACACCAAAATGATGGGTAAAATTGTAATTTCACAGATCTAAATTCAACTATTTTTTATTGAACCCTCACCTACCGTGATGTTAAGATATATCTAACATTAAAAATAAAAAAATAATAAAGAAAAACCCTCCCACTCATACCCACGTTCTCTCTCTCACTCTCTCCTTCCCTTTTTTTTTTTTTTTTTTTTATTTTTTAAATTTTAAATTTTTTTTTAATAAAGTATTCTTACACACAAAGTGTGTAGGCAAATGTTAGTACATAATCAAATGGACCAATTATTGTTTACCCCAATTAAAAAGATGGGTTACTTTATGCTTAGCAAGGTTCTAAAAAACGTTAGGCGCTAATCGGGCGGCGGATTGGGGCTTAGCGCCTAGGCAGCTAGGCGGGGCCCAAGCGGACTAGATGATTTTAAGTATATTTATTATATATATATTATATAAATTAACTTAAATCATAACAATAAAATAATAACTTTATACGTTTTGAATGATTAGTAATTTAAATTAATTTAATTCATAGGCATAAAATAATAAGTCAAGACATTTTAAATGATTAGTATTTAATTTTAAAAAATAAAAAATAAAAACCCCACGTAATGGGTTGTGGTTGTTTAAAATTTTAAAATCAAAGGCTTGTATTGTTAAAAAAAAAAAAAAAAAAAAAAATCAGCTTGATGAGGTGTGTCCCTATTTTATAAAAATTGACACATGTCAAGTGTAACCCCTCCCTTTCACCCCACCTTTCTCACATCAGGCAGGATTCTCAAAACGGTGTGCCATTTTCCACCTTGGAGAGCACACAACATTATTTTTTTGCTTTTTCCCTTCCTCTTCTTCCTTGGAAAGCGGAAAGCATTATGACTTTGGATTTTTTTCCTTTTTCTATTCTTCTTCTCCTCCGATTACTCATCTTCTTTTTCTTTTCTGTTTCCTCTTCTTCTGTTTTGCTCTGCAATTCCCCTTCTTCGATGAAGTGTAGAGAGAAAGGGAGTCGCGACAGCGAGAGAGAAGAGTTCGTGGTGCAGAGAGGGAGTTGAAGCGGCAATAGTGTTTTCAATTCTGGGTTTTATTTGAACTTTCTTCCCAAAATCCTTTCACTCCTCTGCCTAAACTGCCGCCTAGACTGCCTATGACACACCTCGACCGAAATCAAGGCGTGATGGCTGTCACGTGAGGGTGACGTAGCCATGTGCACAGTGCGGAAGCAAAAATAATAATAAAATTTTGAAAAAATAAAAACCAAACTACAAAAAAAATCTAGTTAAAGTACAAATGCAAGTTTAAGTGTGATAACATAATCAGAGCCAAATAACCTAAGTGCAATCCAGAAGAACAAACATTGACTAAACACATCCAAAGGTGGTTCTACACTGGTGATAATCTATTAGGGATGCCATGGATTCCTCGTAAGCCACCAAAAGAGCTATCCAAACTAGAACCTGGAGGGGCGCAAAATAGAAAGTGTGAGTGGGTAAAAACAAAGCTTTACAAAAACATTACACTTCTCAAAAGTTCTAACCCCTCTCCGTAAAACCTGAGTAATTTCCCAGAAAGTATAACATATACATATATCGAAACATGTTCAGAAATATGCCATGTCGAATGTTTCAACATAAAAATGTAAGTAACCTAGGTAATATCAATCAATGCCAATAACATGTCAGCCGGAGTCACCTAATGTGACCTATACGACTGAGTCTAGAGCTCAAATCCACATCTCACTAACTCTACCTGCACACAAGTCGAAACCACCTAAAGTGGTCTGTACGACATGACTGAGTGTAATTAAATACGCTCAAGTGCTACGATTACGTGAAGATTGGGCGAATAATCGCAGGTCACCAACGAGTCCAAACCACCTAAAGTGGTCTATATGACAGGACTGTGCATTTAACTTAGATCAAAGGTGAGCGTATAGTGCAAGAGGTGAACATCACGTGAAGGACTATGCCCTAACTCTGGGCGAGAGCACTAACACCGGGGGTACAGGTTATGAGCTCTCTATGCATCTCACATAACTACTACGTCACAACCATAAACCATAACTTACCTGTCACTTACCTGGGTGTCCGCAACACCAAACATATATATATATACACACACACACACACCACTACTCAAGCATAAATAAATATGTAACCACTATGCATGGTATTTTAAAACATAAAACATTCAATTTCATTTTCTGGGAAAAACCACAAGTATATAGGTATATACGGAAAACCAAAAGCCCACTCATTGATATGTGGAAGGGTTGTAACCCCCGAGCCTTAAGTGACAGCGCTCGTCCTCAGGATAGGTCTCACCTATATGCGAAACAACTATAAAAACGTTAATTAAAGCACATAACCAAAACTAGGTAATAACTTCTCATACAATGCTCAAATGGGGTGTTTGAATACACCAACGTGATCTACTCAACCTCACGAACATCCCTATATTTTTAAAATAATTTTCCGAAACCCCACGCGCCGTCACGCGCCGGCGAGTGTACGGACCTACGCACCCCCCCACTCGCAGCCACGTGACAGTCACACTGATGGTGTCAGTTAACACTATCAGGAATATTTCGTTAAACCCTAACAGGTTCCATTAAAACTAACTGACGGTGTCAAAATATTCCGTCCAAACTGACAGAATATTCCGTCATCTTCTCCGATGAATCGCTGGTCGCCGGAAATTGGAAAATCCTTAAAACCTTCGTTTCTCACTCATTTCTTCACCAATTTCAATGAAATTTGCACCAAAGGAAAGCTAGAGATGAGTAGAATAGCATTATACTTGTTTGAAACCTTAAAGATCACAGGATCTCGCGAGAGAAATTTGAGAAAACCGGCCAACTTCAAAACTCTCTTTCCCAACGTCCAATTCCATCCAACAAACCACCCCAAGCTTTCTAAGGACCTCACTAAGCTTCCTATAAGCTTTAAATTCCCTGAAAATCAATATTTCACGTGTACATGAATAGTGACAAAATTGGGGGTTCCTGGTTTGACGTGAAATCGAAGGATTCCTTACCTGAATTTGGTATAGTTGAACTCGTATGGTCCTCAAGAACACAAAGGTACCATTTTCCACCTCAATTCATCACGTTTGCAAGGGTTTTGAGTCTCGTTCGTACAAGTGAGAAGGAGAGAGAGAGAGAGAGAGAGAGAGAGAGAAAGTCTGCGATAGGAAGAGAGAGCATAGGAGAAGACGATGTGGGTGTAGGTGTGTGTGTGTCCCATAGAGTCAACCCCCAACATAACAAAACAACAACCCAAAATGACAAATAACCTCCAAGGGCAAAATCGTCATTTCACATCTATGGTACGAATAATTCGGGACGGGTTGTCACAGCCTAGGTCATTTAGGAACGCTTAGGTGGGCGACTGACAGGTCCCCGATTTTGCCTAATGATTTGGATCGAATCGCATCGGCACAATGACGCCCAGTGCCTAGGCGGCTGCCTAGGCCCATTTTTAGAACACTGATGCTTAAATTGGGCCAACCCACTTTCTTTTCCTTTTCATGATTGACTTTCTTCTCCCTTCTTCACAGAGCTCTTCTACACGTAATCATCAGATGATTTAGACCATATTTCTCAGCCCTCTCTATCACAATCTGGGTTCAAATTTTACATCCCTATGGCTACAATAGTTACTCCATCGTGGAGAAAGTCTGATGCGAAGCACCCCATTCATCATTATAGCGATATTTGATGTTGTTGAAGAATTGTTGTTCACACAGCTGTATTGCCGGTATCAGTCGCAAGGGGACTTATTTCAGTTTTCTTGGTTTCTCCCAGACAATTGCCTAGACAGTTCCCCAGACCGCTTAGGCCACCTAGAAGGTGCCTAGGCTCCTACCTAACTCGCCAGACAACACCTAGGCTCTTGCCTAAACCTTACTCGATTTTCCCCTTCAATTTGGCCAAAATCCATGTGGGACTATATCGCCCAGCGCCAAGGCGCTGCTTATGCTGATTTTTGGAACACTGCTTGTGGACCTCTAGGCAAAACTTTGTACTTTGGAGTATGCTTCATAATGTTCTAACATTCGTATCTTGTGAATAGTTTCTTGTTATCAAGCTTGAACCACATTGTGCTTGTAGTTGCTGGAAAAAAATGTGAAACAACATAAAAATTTACGTAACAAAAGTCAAAATAATAACATTCTAATTGAATTTTAATGTCAAGCTTTTCAAGGGCACTTAGATAAATTCCTTCCGCTTTTGCAAAGGCTTATTGTCAAGCTTTTCAAATCTTTATGCAGATGCCTATACCTATTCGACATAGACTATTCACTCTGGGATTTGCCTTGCATCTGCTTGACAAATTATGCATGAATCTTATTCTACATGTGTTGCACTATCATCTCATTTTCCATGATCCAATCATGAGTAACAAGCACCCAAGCCTGAAGCAAAGCAACGTCTTTGCCAATTGACCAATTTGACTTCTCATTCATTTTTCTTGGTAACAAAAGGATTTGGGATGAAGAAAGAAAATATAGAATATATAGTAAAAATGAATATTGAGTTGTGGTGTGGTGAATGAACAATATAGTTGGGTGTTTATCGAAAAACAATTTAAATATATTTTTTTTTTTTGGGAATCTTTTGGGATTTTTTTTGGATTATTAGTAATTTTTTTTAGATTTTTTACTGTTGGAATAATCAAGACCATTGATTTCAAAATTATTCCTGTTGGATGCCAAGAATCTGCAATGCTTGTGTTAGACATGGGGCCTTTTTGTGTCGGCTGTAAATGGGCGTGGGGCCTGCCAATTTTTGCTGATATCCATACTGGCATCAATGTGGCAAGGGGCATAAGCCCAGACTTCAGCTGCAAAGGTATCCCAATGAGCTGCTTCCAATTGCCTATCCTTTTTGGATGTTGGATGAGTTTTTTTGGGACCAAAGGAAATTCAACCTAATTGCCCTATCAATTAGGGAATGGGTGGAATTGCTATTGGGCACCTCCTTGTGAATAGTCTAAAATAAGCCTACAATTAGAGTATAATTAATTAATTTGAAATCGTTTACTTGATTATAGCATGTAATATTGGAATGTAATTTCAATTGTAATTAATGTAGGATTTCTATATACCCTTATATTTTCCACAGATTAATACAAGGAGTCGTAATTTTGTTTCCTTGGATCCTAGGGTTTCTCTCCTCTTTCACCTTCCTTTGCCGTCCACAATTAAAAAAATTTCCTCTCACAATGGTGTCATCTTCTTCCTCTCTCCTTGGGCAAAACTCTGCATTCTTCCTTAAACTTTATATCACCAATTATATTGTTTGGGTTCGTCAACTCAAAGCCTTTTATGTCGATCATGATCTCAGGAAATATGTAGATGGTTCATCTACCTCCCCCTACCATCGCCCAATCCCATTCCTCCCCCCCTCCCTAACATGACCAACTAGTGATAGCTATCTCATGAGTATAATTTCTTAGTGTTTACTTTATCTTATTGTTGGTCGTGCTACATCCCATGCTTTATGTGAGTGTCTTTATATGCACTTTTCTTAGACTTCTATTACTAATGAAGCCACTAAGCGCTTTCACCTATTGGATTTATCCAAAGGCAGTAGTGTAAGCTTTTGTTGGGAATGTATTCATAAATCAACTATTTCTCCTCTTCCTGAATGCAACTGATAAGAGTTGACTGATGATTAATACTTTTTATTATTTTTCCTCACATTTGTTGCTTGGTTTCTTTTTTAGTCATCTACTTTGTATTTGTATTTTGTAGGTCAATGGGTGCAAAAGGACATAAGAGAAGAATTTTAGAATAAATTGGATGCAATTCATGTCAAGTGTGGGAACATGGTTGTGCAAATACGTCAATAGAACAATTTGTCGAGAACAACTTATGATGAATTAGGTGCTAAGTCATATATGGACGAAAAGGTCCAGATGTCTAGTTTTGTGAGAATTTTATGATTCATGATTCTGATGTTTGAAGAAGAAGTTATTGGATTTTGGTGACTTCTGCTTAGTTAGAGTATGGAAGTTGATCCTATGATATACGATGTATTTTCGAGTTGTCAGTCGAGGCTCTGGAGATTATTAGGCACATGATAACCACGTGGACTTAGGAGAGATTTATTATACACACACTATGTGTGTGATTTAATATTTAAAAAGAATTAAATTTAACTAATGTCAATTTATGTAAAAAAGTAATGGATTGGGAATTAGAAAAAGTGAAAAAAAAGAAGATGTGGGTGCAAATGAGAGAGAGAGAGAGAGAAGGAGAGAGACAATGAGTAGGGTATTGACAGGATGACATGGCTGTGAGGTTAAAAAAAACAATAATTTTTTTATGAAATTACTTTAATGCCCACATCTTTGTCTTTTCTAATATTTTCTTTTAGTTATGTATAAAAGGGTATAACGGTAACTTTATTGATTTTTGGTTGACAAAGAGAGTTCTATTAATATATAGTTTAGATTATTGTGCTTTCCTTGTGCAAGGAGGACTTGGAGTCCAATTGATATTAGGTCAAGACTACGAAATGAAATAAAATAAGAGTGCAGAACGTGAACAGAGAAGAGGGGTTACCATCAGCTTTCTCGGCAAAGTGAGGTGTTACCATGTTACTAGGCTCGGCACATTGAAAGCCGAGTTTTATTTTATGATTGGATATTCGAAAGTACATTTTAGAATTCAGTATTCCGACTATCGAACCACATTTACAATCAAGACATTTATCTCTTTCGAGTATTTGTGTCCATATAGTTTGGTACTAGTTCGGTGTACATATACTCTCACAAATATAATGATCGAGACCGAACTTGGCACCGATAATTTGTGAACTTAGCAAAACTAGCAGCCTTGTTTTCAGGCTCTAGAATTCGAAGGCTGAGATGTGTTCTTTCCTCGGCCGCAATTGCAAGATCAAGAAGTCAGCAGCGTGCCCAACACCACATCAACATATTTTACTCCCTGGTCGAACTCGGTCGATGAGTTGGCACTCCCCGCACACAATCGAAAGACGTAGTTAACTTATTAATTACTCGGCCTGCACACCATGTATGTTTGGTAGTTTTTAGGGTCAACATTTTGGCACGCCCAGTGGGACAGAATGCTAAAGCTCCGAAGTTCATGACCATTGAAACATGATCAGTAAAAAGGAAAACAATCATAGGTAAGTCAAAGACTAATCTTTCACCTACAATCCAAAAGCCCAGGACAAGATGGCTTGTCACAAGCACAAAATCCTCATGCTGTCGTAACACTTGAAGCCACAAGTAGAAATCCCCACCAAAATGACAAAAGGCGTTTTTGTTGAACGATTAGTGGAGAATAGTGACGATGAGAATGATGAGGCCTCTGATCCACCATCTAGGTATTTTCTCTAGCGATGATTCGAAGAACAATCCCGGTAGTTTAAGCAAATGTTTAGTCGAGAGGTAAAAAGCATACTTGAAGAGATGCATGATAATAGCGTTATGCACAACATATTGCTTGAAGTTCTGGTTAATAAGGTCCACGAAATTGGACCCACCGATAGATCCAAAAAGCCTAATCTTCTAAAGAATAATCCCTTGCCAGTGATACAGGCCAAGCAGAATCTGCTCGGCCCATAATGATTGACTTGGAAAAAATGGTCAACCAAGCAGAAAATTGGTCAGAATCGACTGAGGAGTAGAAGCGGCGCCTGTTGACACGATTGAGGTCCAGAGAATGATTGATTTGGCCTTAAAAAAGGGGCTGAAGTTCCTAAAATTCATTCACCCATTTCCAGCCTTTGTAGAAAGGTTTTAATATCTTAAGGGATTCAAGATTCCAGATTTTAGCCATTTCACTGGAGAATCATCCTTGTCATCATTAGAACACGTGGCTCGATCCATTGCTCAATGTGGAGATGTTAACGGTGATTTTCATAAACTATGACTGTTCAATTTCTCATTAACCGGCTCAACGTTCGCATGGTACATCAACCTCCTACCCAACTTCATCCAAAGCTGGGAGGAATTAGTTAAGAAATTTTATGAGCAATTCTTTCGATCAGGGATGGAAATGTCAGTTTCTTCTTTAGCCAAGATGGCTCAATCATCTGACGAGTCACTAATGGAATATCTTATGAGGTTTAAATTGGCCAGAAACTGGTGGCGAGTACCCCTTCCTGAAGTTGAGTTTGTTAGGCTTGCCCTGAATGGCCTGGATGTGGAGTACAAAAAGAAATTCTTGGGGGTAAGCTTTCAAGATATGTACAAACAACATGTCGAGCAATTTGCTCCGAGAAGAGAGAATCTCGAAGTCCCCAACTCGAAGGAAAAAAGTCCCAATATGCCAGTATAGATGCGGTCGAGATAGTAATTGACAAACCATACGTATGGAAAGCGTTGGCTCACGCTAATTCCAAGGATGTCAAAATCTGCTTGGCCTCTGTGGAAGCCGCCGTCAAAACATCAAATGTCTACACTTTCGACATCGCCATGGCCGATGCCATCTTCAACCAGTTGTTACTTGCAAAAAGCGTCAAGCTTCGGAGAAACCCCCAATGACTGTTGACGCCGATCATTTTCCCTCAACAACGGTAAGCATGGAAGATGCTCATCTACCCAAGGACAAAAGAAAAGAAAAAATCGAGTTCATCCCTACGTAATTCGTCCCTAACCATAACTCTCATCCACTATTGAAATTTGATCTATCTTCGAACGAGCCATCCAGATACTTTTCAAACCCAGCTTATACTGAGTCAATATCAGACTCTATCACAAAGGAAATTGATGGGTCGATGGTTTTATGTAGTCGGTGCTAATCAAACGTCATTATAACTGAGCCGAAGGAAAAGAGCCACTTCGGGCTGAAGCACCGCAATTGGGGCTTGCAGTTGCGGCAACATCTCAAAAAGTGCTCGGTGCAAGCAAACGCCATAAAGTTTTTGATAGACTCGACCCTCAAACACAAAATAACATGTCGTTTTCAGCCAGACGACGACTTGATTTTGACGCGCTATTTTACAATGAAGATTATTATGTGCGCAACTCTGGCAGCTCAAGTTCACCTGTGAACCAGCGAACCTTCAAGCCACTTGAGTCATTCGACCAGCTTTAGTATAGCTACAACTCCCTTATCGATGCATATACCAAGTTATCCAAATCGTAAAAATGTGGCCGCCAAAGAATAGACTGTATGGTGCACTGACAAGCAGCCTAGGCTACCCTAGCTACGAAATGGCAGCTGAAAGAAATGATGGGTAACAAAGATGACCGACAACCTCTGGCAATCATGAACGAGCTGCTTCAAGGAAAGAAGGTAATCGATCGTAATTTTGAAACCATAATTGAAGAATTCGAGAAGCGAATCAAACTCCTTATTCAGCCTGGAGAGATGAAAGCTCGCCTCGAGCACTTTTGGAAAGAAGTCGAAAGCAAACTTCCTCTAATACCCCCATAAGAGCCATTAATTAAAGTGAAACGGAATTGTCACCCGCCATATCTCAATGAGGCTTTGGAATACATGCGAAGCTAATATGATTTAAGCTCACTATTATGATGGTCATGTTGGCTAGATCATCCTGCAGGGTTTCAACAAAGAAGGATGACCGACTCAGATCTCAGTTTTGAAAGCCACCGAGGTTGGCACCGAGACCATTTAGTATGATTCGGCGAGACTTGGGTTGGCTAACCTAATTGAAGATCCTGATGTTGGATACCAAACAGGATAGACACCTGCTAGCCCATTGGTATACTATCTCCAAGCAATCGAATTCTAGTGTGAACTTTGTAGAGTTCTTTGTCGAATAAGACAATGGTCAATCCTGTCACTTAATAAAGTTCAAGTTGCCCCAGCCGAGCTCAAAGACAGTCAGCCCCAAGTTAAAGATCCATTAGACGAAATAAATGTTGGAACGACCGGTAACCCCTTTATTTGTTAGCTCTTTGTTGCCCCAACCTATGAAAGCTGAGCTTTGTAAATTGCTAGAAGAATTTAAAGACTATTTCACTTTGAGTTACCATGCCTGGCCTGGATCAAACACTCGTCGAGCACGAATTACGCATCAATGTTGGTTGTAAACCTTTTTGCCAACCCCTGCGACGATTCTTGATCGAAGTTCAGCTCGGCATAAAAAATGAGCTCGTTTACCTTTTAAAGCTGGTTTTATTTGAATAGCTCGAAACATCGAATGGTTGGCATTTTAAAGAAAAGTGGTGGTCTACGTATTTGCATTGATTTTCATAATTTGAACTTGGCAACCTCTGTAGACGAATATACAATGCCAATTTTAGACTTGTTAATCGACACTGCAACAAACCAGGAGATGTTATCCTTCATAGACGGCTATGCTAGTTACAACGAGATTTTTATTGCTAAGGCCGATGTCCACAAAACTGTTTTTCGTTGCCCCGGGGTACTCGGGACCTACGAATGGGTTGTCATGCTTTTCGGACTTAAGAACGCCGGTGCCACATATAAACGCGCTATGAATACCATTTTTCATAACCTAGTCGGCACAGTCGTTAAGATATATATATCGATGATGTTGTGGTCAAATTGAAGCATCGTCGAACACATTTAGATGATCTTTGGCAAACTTTCTTTCGTATGGGCCAACATAACCTTAAAATGAACCCTTTCAAATACTCCTTGGGTGTATCGGTAAGCAACTTCTTGGGTTTCCTTGTACATCATCGTGGCATCGAGGTGGATGAGCATAAAGCTCGAGCGATCATTGATGCTCCACCCCGACAACTAAGAAGCAACTATAATCCTTACTCGGTAAAATCAATTTCTTCCATCGTTTCATTTTTAACTCGGCAGGGAAAATGAAGGCTTTCTCCACGCTCTTGAAACTTAAGGATTTTGAAAAATTCGAATGGCGCAACGAACATCAAGATGCTTTCATGCAAATCAAGGTCTCCCTCACTACCTCACATGTCCTCGTGCCACCTCGGTATGGTAAACCTCTTAAGTTGTATATCTCGGCTGCCGAGGAATCTGTTGGCTGTCTTCTTGAGTAAGGTAACGACACTAGGCTAGAGCAAGCCATTTTTTATCTCAGCCGGAATCTTAACTCAGCTGAGATAAATTATTCAACCGTCGACAAACTCTGTTTGGCTTTGTTCTTGGCTGAGTCTAAACCCAGGAATTACATGCTCCCTTCTGTTACTCAGGTCATTGCCCAAACAGATGTTATTCGCTATATGCTTAATCAGCCGATAATAAAAAGCCGAATTGAGAAATGGATAATGGCGCTGTCTGAATTTAGTTTGTAATACGTGCCCTAAAATGCTGTCAAAGGACAGGAGCTGGCTGATTTCTTAGCTCAACATCATTCTCTATACGATTTTGGAGGCAACGACGTCGAAATTGGCATGGTGGAAAAACGTGATAATTATTGGATGATGCAATTTGATGGCTCTAGTACTTATACCTCGGTCGGCGTTGGAATCGTCATCCAGTCCGCTGATCACTACCGATGGTATTTTTCTCTCAAGTTAGATTTTGACTATACAAATGATCAGGCAGAATATGAGGCCCTCGTCATTGGCCTTAATGTCCTTCATGACTTGAGGGTAGCCCGTGTGCTCATCATTGGCGATTCAGAATTGTACTATGGCGCTTTATCATATGGTTGCTAGTTATTTAGCCGAATCATTTGCAGGCATTATGTTCAAGTACATCTCACGAGTTCAAAATATGATGCAGACAAGTTGGCTCAAATAGCCTCTAGAGCACAACTCTTGGGGGGGCGAACTGGGCCGGGTTATACCAGTGGTGTGATGTCTACACCTGGCTTTGGTTAATCGACAAGTTCTCCAACACGAACACATAATCCATACACAAGTTATATCCCTACCTTTGTTGTTGGTACAAGAGAATCCTACTGATATCTGCATGGTTAAGACATTAACAGATGACCGTAGAAGACTAATTATTCAGTATCTTGATAATCCTAATGGCAAACACGTCCGCAAGACAAGTGTACATGCCACAAATTACATAATGTACGAGAATGAACTATACCAAAAAGGTGAAGACGGTCTTTTGTTATTGTGCCTCGGCCCGGAAGAGGTCGCCGAAGCTACTACAAAGGTACATGAAGGAATATGCGGGGCTCATAAATTTGGACGCAAAACACGTTGGTTGCTCCGCCGGCAAGGTTATTTTTGGCCGAGTATATCAAAAGATTGCATTGAATACGTGCGAGGTTATGTATAATTTCAAATCCATAGGCCCATACAGAAGGTCTCGATCGAATTACTTAACTCAGTCACCAAACCATGGCCATTCAGAGGATGGCCCATGGATGTAATCGACAAAATTACACCATCTTCTGGATTAGCAAAGCATGCATGGATACTTGTAGTGACTAACTATTTTACTAAGTGGGTCGAAGCGAAATCATACGTCGAGTTAACATCTAAAGAAAAAGATTGTTGAACGAGCTAATAATCAACGAGTTAGGCAAAAGACGTTTGACAAAGGTGAATTAGTGTGGCAAACTGTGTAACAGTAAGGATTAAAGATTCCAAATTCGAGAAATAGTTTCCGAATTGGGAAGGACCATTTATCGTCCATAAAGTTCTTAGTAAGGGGGCATACCACCTCAAGGAACGAATTGGTTTAATTCATAAATTACAAATTAATGGGAAATTCTTGAAGAAATATTATCCGGTCACTTGGGAGATGCAAGAATAAAGGATTTATTTCATTAATTTTTAAAGGATGTACACACAAAATTACAAAAAAGAAATCAACCGGCTTACAAGCCGTCACACAAAAAATCCTAAGGAGTCGAAGGAATGAAAGCTTTAAGAATGGCTTTCAGTTCAAGCCACTTCACTTTGCCCATCGTAACCTTGGCCTGTCGTGTTCTTTTGTCAGCCTTTAGTTATTGTATCCATTTTGCGCCAGTCGTGTACTCTGCCAGTCGAGGTTTGTTTAACTCAAAATCCTTTTCAAGTTAAGAAGTAACGGCCTACCTCTGATGATGAAGTTCAGCGATTTAATGGTTAAGGTCAATTAGTCTTTCATTCGTTGCCTTTATTGCCTCAAGCTCTGGTTGGATGGCTTCGTGAGCGACTTTTGCAACCTTCAAATTGTCCTCTATCTGAAGAACCTTGAAAACAATGAAATATTGTCGAGTTCTTTCCAGGACAATTGTCAGATGAACAACACTCTTGTTGCTCAACAGGCCGTCGGCTGCAAGGTCGTTCAAACACTTTCCCACAGAGTTGAGACCTTTGCGTTGGAGGATTTGTGAGGCCGAGAGAGGCAAAAGTTCCTGCAGTTTGGCAATGACGCTAAACTCGGCCGTGGTTGCAGAAAGCCCAACCGTTCCCGAAATGCTAGAGAGAAAGACGTCATGCTCAACTTCCCATGAAGGCTGTACTAAAAGAGTTATTAGAGGAAAAAGAATTTAAAAGGATGATAGAGAAAGTTGTTTTAGACCTGCCGAGAAGAAACTTCGGCCATGTCTACTGGTTTGTTGGTCGAACCTAGAAAACTTAATGGGCGAGCCTAGTGTTTAAGATAACTTTTCAATTCATGCGGCTGATGAAGGTTATCTACATTTGATGGCCACTGGGGTGCCCAGGAAATATAAATAACACCATTCGACGCATAAAATTTTCGGTGAAATGAGCGATTGGGCACCTGATATTTAATATTTTTCTTGGTTTAGAGTTCTAAGGCAAGAAGTTAATGAAAAAAAATGATGATGAATCTTACAAAAGTCGAAGAGACCTCCTGAGGAGGGATGCCAAGGTTCTGTTCCTGGGATGAACCGGCGTCTCTGCCATTGATTCTGGTTCAACAAGGGGCGCCGCTTCATGTCCTAGACTTACTTTGGCCGCATGGGGGTCCACTCGGCCAACCGGCTCGATCGTTGGTTGGAAATTACCCAGAGGGGATGCAATACCTTTGCCTTTGCCCAGAGGCAATGGACTTGTAGTTGGTGGTTCAATCGGTCAAGGGCACCTCACCAGCGAGGGTTCTCCTGATTATAAAAAAGGATTACTTGTTAGTCGGGAAATCCAGTGAAGATGAAAGAAGAATATTATTAAAGGAAATTGTCATACCTCTTCCTCTAGGATGATCGCTGGATTTTTCTTTGGATTGGGGAAGATGTTTCTTTTCGATTGTGGTTGCCACGTTCTCTAGAGTAGCAGCTGCTACGCCAACATCAGCAGGGCAACGGCCAGCTCTAAAGTTTCAAGTTCCTCGACCATTGGGGTGACAACTGGTTCAACTTCAATACTGGCTTACATGGTAGGTTGAACCTCGGTCGCCTAACCCATGGTTGGGGTCGAAAGGTTTTGCGGTACCTTTATCAAGAACTAGATAACAAGAGAAGGAAGAGGGATACTAGGAGTGGTTGCTCTTTTGTTCTAACTTAAAATGACATGAATCACTCGCTCTCCATTCTTTGCCTTTTTCTTGATACATTTTTGGGGTTGGGCAACGTTACCAATCTTTTCGGCCTCCGAGCGAGGCTATTTGCTCAATACTGTCGGCGCAGTAGTTGCCACTACTGGAGTTGGAGTGGTTGTCTTTTCGGCTAAGGAAGTCGTGATAATTGCAACTTTCTTTGGATGAGCAAGTTTCTTCTTAGCTACGACCATCTCAACCATATTGGCCCGTTTTATTGAACGATTACCTGGAAAAGCTAAGCCTGAGTCATAATCAAGTTTGAATAAATGAATAAAGAAGTAAAAGATATATACCTTGAGCCGTTTCTTTGGATTTTGGAGCAAGAGCCTTCTTTGGTCGATAGCCAAAAAGTTTCTCTAAAGTTTCCTCAGTTGAAGCACCGAAGAAATCCTTGATATAAGAATCCCACCAATCGGCGAAGGTGCTAGTACAATGGGTGTCTAGAGTATTTGGCTGAAGGCAGAATTTGGTACACCGCTCTTGAAATTCCTGCTAGGCTTCCTTGCATTCCCTTTTCGAGAAGCTGGAAAGGCGTTCTTGGCCCAATAGTAAGTGAGAGATGATGAGTGGCACATGACATCCCTGAAGAAAGCCCAATTGATGAGCCATGAAGTGGGGATGGTAAACTTCCCAGCTAGTTCATCGAGCATTGTAACCAAAGGGAAGGTCGCGAGCTAGGGTAAACGACCCCCAGGATTGTTGAAAGTCAGATTCCTCTCTTCCTCCAATGCCAATATGGGGAGCTTGATGGTAGATGGATATTTCTGGCGGCGGTAGACCAGAAATTCATCGTCTAATAAATCTTCAAGGCTGAAGAAATATTTGAAGATGTCTTTGGTCGAGTGAGTGGGAATGGGGTGCGAGGCTAGTTGAAAACCCATCGCTTCAGAATAGTTAAAGCTTTGGATTTATGGCCTTAGCATGGAAAAGTACACCTGCAGCCAGAGTTGAAAGAATAGTGGGCCATTCTGGTGTGGATTGATTTTCCCAACAGAGGCCTCGACCAAAAACTGAGTAAGGTTAGTGAGGATGGTTGGGTTGAGCGCCAGGACATGGCCACTAGCATATTGTTTACCAAACATTTGTTCAACTTGGTACAAAAGATGAATTTATTGTACTAGTAAAACAAGAAGGCCTCGTGCTCTCCTTTCTTAAGATCTTCCTCTTTTGAGCCAGCAAAATGGTTGATTGAGGTGCTGTAGTTGAAGAAATTTTTGTGCAGTTTGTGCACATCTTCTTTTGATGCCTCATGATCTTCTTTTGATCTCAATGGTCGAAAGTTTGATAGCGTCAAAGATTTTGAGAGTCTTCTATTCATGACCAAAATATAGCTCAATTCCGGTGACCCAAGCAACCCAGGTCAAGGGGGTCGAGAGCCAGGCTCCTTGAGGTTTGGTCGATTCCCACTTCGACCAATCATACCTTTCGAATAAGGGTTTAGGCAGTGGGCCTTCAATATGTCGGTGATGATTTCTTGGACTTTGTCCTTAAATAGTGGTCCCAGAATCTGGTGAGAGGCGCTTGAATCACCCTTAAGTCGAAGGGTTTTGATAGCGTTCCAGTCGATAAAGTCTAGGCAATTATTGCATTCCTTGGTGAGCTTGGTAATGAAAATATTAAAGGCCATTGATGAAGGTTTGGAGGTTTTTTGGGTTTTGAAGTTTGAGTGACCATCTTACCTTACATATAAGTACCTATTTAGGAATTATATATGCATATGAGCTAGACCTAGACTTATGGTGTAAGTTTATTGTTTCCAAATATCTTAACGGACTGCTGTATGTTAAATTGGACCTTGACCATAGGCTAGTAGGCTAGTAGCATATGAAAATACTTAAGACTCTCACCAGGACCATTGGGAGAAATCATATCTAAAGGAAACAATTGCATATTGAGTTGGATTACCTTTGTGTAGATACACTTCAAGAACCAAATGTAGAATTGTATGAACAGTGCATTGATTTGAGAATTGTATGGTTGAGTGTGGATTCTGAAACCTTAAGCTCACCATATTCATATAGTACAACCTAGTTCCTTAAAATCACTTATTCATTGTCGTGTTTTATTTATTTCTTTTACTATTTTTTCCGTTGGCTTTTGTTATTTGTATATCTTCAACCAAATCGTGATCTTTATTTTACTCTTTCAGTGTTTAGTTGATTCAAGAACATAAAATAAAAAGAGTCATTGTTTGCATGCTTAAGTTGTTAGTTATTTTTTTGCTTAAATTAATCTCATCTTTGTGGGATCAATCTTTGCTTTTCACTATACTATCCTATTTAATTCGTGTACTGACAAGGTTTAAATTTGTTATTTGTTAGCGGTCTAAATATTCACAGCAGCAACAAGCAAAAATCTTCACAGGATTTCAGAGTTGAAGTTTGGCAATCGGTATTACTTCATATTTTAATTCCTTTGTTCCTTTTCCGGAACTTCTCAAAAGCCTCTTAACTACGATTTCCTGTCCATCTATTAGCCTAACCAGAAGATCGTTCACATTTTTTGTAGCGGTCTAAATATTCACAGCAGCAACAAGCAAAAATCTTCACAAGATTTTAGAGTTGAAGTTTGGCAATCGGTATTACTTCATATTTTAATTCCTTTGTTCCTTTTCCGGAACTTCTCAAAAGCCTCTTGACTACGATTTCCTGTCCATCTATTAGCCTAACCAGAAGATCGTTCACATTTTTTGTGAAATTTTTCAGGTCGACGGGCTGAGGTCCCACTCTAACAGCACCGATACCGTCCTCACTTAACCACCTGCACAATCCTCAGGTGTGGGGTTTTATCATAAAATGCTTCGATATTAGTTAGAGTGGAGTAATTCTATATAAATGGGTCTTTGCCATTTCCTCTGTCCGATGTGGGACAGAATGGGGTTCCAACATTTTCCGAAAGATTGTTACGTCCTTGAGGAATCAAGTGCTTCCTTAAATTACGGTTCTTCTGCTAGCAAAACGCAAATTACATTGTATACAGGGTCTAAACCCACCTTCTCCAAGCTTATTGTTGATCGAAAAGTAGTTAGTGGCATTCTCTATCGTTGGTAAGTTGAAAAATGGCAGCTCCAGATCATCTTCCATCTGATCTTCAATGTCTTAACCTTATTAATCATCAAAAGTAACAATTAGTGATACTAATTAACTACTAATTCTACCTTTGACATCTTTCTTGCCTCTAAATCTTTGAATGTAACAATAGCCAACTAAGAACCTCCCAACAATTACGGCAAAGGCAGATGCCGCTAGCAGTCTATCTTCCACTTCTTGCCTCTGTCCTCATTGATTATTCGAGATGGAGTAACAAACATAGTTAAACACTAGACAATTTATACATTCCATCAAAAAGGGGACCTTTAAATTCCTAAAGAACAAATTGGACATAATTTGTACCTAGTTCTGAAGTAGACATCTTGATGTATACATACATCCTGATCACCACCCAACATTTGCATAATATCGACAAGGTCGCCAAACCAGATAGCGGAACCACTGCCTCCTCCTCTAACATATATGTCTGTATAAGCAGAACATGAATAATTCGATAAGCATTTGGCCCTGAATTCAACGAGGTTTATGCTTTTATTTATCCAACTATGTGTAATATCTGGCAATTTCGATCGCGGATGCTTAGCAAAACCATCATTCCTGCAGCTCAACGGCTTTCTCCTCATGCAATCTTTTGAAAAATCTTTCAAGTTCCAAATCTCCAGCGACGCAAGAACGATCCTCTCCAAACATTGAAAAATTGGCGATAAATTAAGAACACAGTTGCCATTGCCACTACAATGGACATAACTATCAATTCCGGCTTTTAGAGAGAGAGAGAGAGTCAGAGAGAGACCAGTGAGCTTGTTGGAAGAGAAGGAGATAGAGGGAGGTGAGGGAGTGGACGCTCTTGATCTGGTTAGTAGTTTGCAAAACGTGGAGGGTGGTTAAATCCCACGTCGCGGTTCTCATTCTTTATTCGGCAAAACTCACGGTTGTGATGCTTATCTCATCTTCAGTTATGGTTTTCTACTAGTTTGTCCTCGCTTTTTTTTTTTTTTTTTTTTTTTTTGAGAAAGAAGACTGGAGCTCTCACTTTATATATATAGATAAATAATGGCATATCTAAGAACTATACTTGTAAATTCAAATATACCATTCAAAATAAAACAATTTATGACACATAAGTGAGAGTTCTTCAATTTCCAGCATCTCTGGTGGCACCGGCCCTAGCTTCGGTTGGGGTCGGTTGTTGTGTCCTCTTCTCCCTTTTCTCCTTCTTCTCTCCTTGCATCTACTATTGGTTTTCCCCAATTTCCTTTTCGGCTTATCCTATTTCTCCAACTCCATGGGTATTCCTCTTCCTGGTTTTTCCTTGCTTCGATTTTCAGCCATGTCTTCTATGGAGTGTGTGTAGGGTTCTGACGCTTTCACCGGATTGGGTGTTTTCAACACTACCACATTCTCCTTTGTGTCTGCCATTTCCGGCAGTGTTGCTTGGGAATTTTCCTGAGCTTCAATCTGGTGATTAACTTCTTTCGCTTGGATGTCGATTACCTCTTGCTTATGGTTGTGCACAGGAGGCGTCAGTGAAGGAGATGATCAATAGCGGTCAAAGAATCGGATGGCTGGAAGTTCCTCAAATTGACGGTGGAGAAGGCAGTGGGTGCTTCTCTGATGTTCTTTTGTTTTGGGCTTTTGGGCTCATTTTTTGTTTCTATTGTTTTTTTTCTTTATGTTTAGGCCTTTTGGGTTGTGTACAGGTGTTGTTGGACCTATGTTTGTATGTAAATTTGTGTATTAGTGTGTTTGGTTGGAATAAAGTCTTCCCTTTGACCAAAAACAAAAAAAGCCTCCTCATTGCTCAGT
Source organism: Pyrus communis (assembly GCF_041283825.1). Taxonomy (NCBI): domain Eukaryota; kingdom Viridiplantae; phylum Streptophyta; class Magnoliopsida; order Rosales; family Rosaceae; genus Pyrus; species Pyrus communis. Next base: position 10,755,513 of record NC_142567.1, read on the forward strand.
TTAGTCCACATTCCTTTTTGCAATTTGAAGACCCTTACATCAAAGTTTTTAACTTCTCACTAAAATAGTCGTTTTACATTGTGATTAACTGTACTGAAAATGTAATTAGGGGCAGTCAAGTTTATCAACCAATTATTATTTATCACATGATCTGTATATATCTGTAACTGTAAGATAAAAGTATCAATAGAATTAATGACATATCCACACTTCACAAAAAAAGGTGCAGTTAAACAAAATATGTGCTCCTAATTCTTGATAGGCACCAAAAATGTCTGATCCCGGATAGCCAAGCCAACTGTCTTCTATTTAAACCAAATAGCGGAATCGCTGCCTCCTGCTCTAACATCCATGTCTCTATAAGCAGAACATGAACAATTCGATAAGCATTTGGCCCTGCATTCAACGAGGTTCCAGCTTTTATTTATCCAATTGTGTGTAGTATCCAGCAATTTCAACCGCATATACCTAGCAAATCCATCATTTCTACAACTCAACGGCTTTCTCATCACGCAACCTTTCGAAAATCTTTCAAGTTCCAATCCTTCAGCGACCCAGGAAGGAACCTCTCCAAACATTGACAAATTGGCGATGAATTAAGAACACAGTTGCCACCGCAGTGGACATAACTGTCACAAGGATCTCTTGGAAATGCTGCGTAAAGTGTCCAATTCTGATTTGCCTGTGATTAAATCCACTCCTGGTGAAATGACGTGGTTTGGTTCATCATCATCATCCGCCCAAGTAACCACATGTTCATCATGTGAATTGTCATGTATCCTCCTCTCTGTTGACAAAGGTGACGTTCAAAGCCGGAAGTTCCTTGGTGGGTTTTCCATTGAACAAAAGGCCGTTCCACGGATTGCTTCTCAAGTACTCATTAGACCCTTTTCCACATGGCTCAAAATGGTTGAGCAGCTTCGTCTCCCATATAAAGTCTCCCGGAGAAGGGTCATCTGGACTCTTCCATGCTCTTAAATGCCGGTTAAGTCCGGTTATCATGTCCCACCCGAGATTCATTCCTGGAAGCAAGGTATCAAAAGGGTAGTCAAAGCTTTAACAAGTAGTCTTCTGAGTTGGTATCTTTCTCATCCCTCAGGACAAGGTTGCCATTGTCCAACAGATGCAGGACATGGCTCTAGCTTTAGGTATGTTTCGACGAATTTGCAGACCAAACAACTGTTTGGTTGTTTTCGAGAAGGAGAAGATGGCCTATGGTGTTGACTATCCAACTACCAAGCAATGTTTGAAATATCCTGAATATGCTTGATATTTCCACGAAAATATCCAAAAATTTCAGGGAACGATATGGAAAGAGAGGGTTAAGTATAAACTTCACTCCATATCCGCGATATTTCCGAAAATCAGTCAATTTTCTCGATATTTTTGATATTGTAAGGAAATATCCAGGGTTTGCAGACAATTTGCAAAAAGTTTGCAGGAAATATCCATAAGCCTATGCATTCTTTATTTTTTAAATTTCTTTATTTATGGTATTAGTTTACTTCAATAAAACTTATGCTGCTTTAGTGACAAAAATTTCAATTAAGTTATGTATAATTTATTCTTTCTAGTAAAATGCTTTATTTTATTACTTATCATTAGAATGAAGTTTTTCTTCTCACATACAACATACTTATTGTTTACACATTATCTAATAATTAATTCTTGATTCATACGTGTGTTTTGACTTCATATGACATTCCCTAAAAAATAATTTTAAATTCCCATGTTTTTGAGAAAATTTCCATCATTTCCATCAAAGGCAATTGATATCAATATCGATAATCAATATATCTATTGATATTTCCACAAATTTACCTATCGATATTCCACCGATATCGATATTTTAAACATTGACCGCAGATGGAGCCATCAATTGGAGACTGCCTAAATAACCAAGAGTCGCAATTAATGACTTTCAAGATGCCATCCTCGTAGGCATGTTCTTCCTAGAAATAAATCATAAAAAAATCATGAGATGAACTTTAGGGGTAGGCACGATGCGATTCCACTCTCAAATAGAATTGGAATTGGAAAATATCAACGGTTCAGTTTGATAAGATTCTTCTTAAATTTATTACAAAAATATCAAGACGCCACCCTCGTCATGTGCATGCTCTTCACTCCATGAAGTATAATACGAGAGATTTTTTTAGTGTGGCTGTCACACTAGGTGGTACACCACGTGTCCCTATATAAATGGCAAGGTTCTAAAAAATGCTAGGTGCTAGTCGGGCGGCGGGCTAGCGCTTAGGCAGCTAGGCGGGGTCTAGGCAGGCGCCTAGGCAAATTTAGGTAAATTTCTTGTATATCTTGTAAATAAGTGCATATTGACACTTACAAAAAATTAAACTTGTATGAAATTCATGGATAAGATAATAAAAGAATAATCAAAATGCAAAAAGAGTATGCAACAAGTCCAAAATTTAAAAACACATTAAGCATATATGCCATATAACCATAGTGAGGAGTATTGTAAGATGACACATGTATAATAAGTTCACAATTTAAAACCACATAAAATGCAAAATAGGAGGAAAATAAGGAAATATAGTAATGTAGATAGGATTTTTTTTTTTTTTTTTTAATTTCAAAAAAAAAAAAAAAAAAAAAAAAAACTCCCAACCGCCTAGCACCACCTAACCAGCCTAGAGCCGCCTAGGGCCGCCTAATCCCCCTAGCACCTAGCCCGCCTAGAGCCCAGCTGATTTTTCCAACCGATTTGCAAGAAAACGCCTCGGATTACCACCGCATAGTGCCAAGCGCCTAGGCCTTTTTTTAGAACATTGCAAGAAAATGCCTCGGGTTACCACGTGGTGTATCATCCGTGTTTCCGTCACAACTAAAAATTTCTCACATTATACAACTACTCCCTCACATCTTCAGTTTTTGTTTTTTTTTTCTTGGACAAGTTGCTAGAGCGTCTTATCCTCCTCTATCTTTTCTTTTTTCAGTCTATCTTTTCTTTTTTCAGACTTCATCAGCTTCAGCTTTGTGACACAATCATTCTCAACATCATGAACAATATAGCCTTCCACCAACGTCCTTGCCATCTCCAAGTCTTCAGATTGACCAACAGCGCCACCAATAAGAGTAATAGTGTCTTCCTATTATTCATTTACAGAAATTAAAACTCATAAATCACCAAAGTGTACCACCCACCGGTGAGAATTAACACCAGATAAAGAAAACCCTAACCAAAATCACAACACTTACATAGTGATAAAGATTGATGCCTGTCAAGCCAATAATCTCCTGCATCAAGAATATTGGAAAAAATTAGGCATACAACCAGAATAGAGTTAAGCCACCAATAATCATATGTGTACATGAAGCCAAATCAAAAATAATAATTTAGATCACTTTATTCACCTCTATAGAGGCACGAAATCTCCGGAGCCGATCTTCGTACTTCACCTGCAAACAACAGTAGAGATTAGAAAACAGTTACTAAGAGGTTTGGCTGAGTCTTCATTGAGCAGGTAGCACCAATCCCAAATTACCACATCTACAAAGATCAAGCCCAAATTAGGAAACCTGTATTCAATACCGACCTTCTCGATCCCAAACCTTGAGCATAGCCCACCTTCTTGCTGCCCAATCTTCATCAAGATATGCTGCTTATGGCCGTTCATAATTTCTATCGCCTGAAATCAAATGGTACAAGTCCAATATATACAGTGCAAACTTATAAGCAGTTTAAAAATTCTCACGAAATAGACAATAATCGTACAAGGGAAGGGGGAACGTTAGTTCTTCCTAACAGTTCAAGAAGACGCCTGGCCCTGACAATACGATCTCGGTCCTTGATCTCTGTGGTTGTTGAGACTTTCATGGAACGGTTACACTAACCCACAATTGAAACACAAGAAGTGAACATGTGCATCAAACAACAGGCATAACTTCAAATAAACAACTGATCAATTAAGGGCAGGTTTCACAACCACAAGTTTATACAATTAATCATGACATACCGCACTCAATTCGCATGAAATGCCGTTCTCCTGTAAAAACGATTTCACCATAGGCCAAACATCTTGCACCCTTTTTGCTGAACAAATACAATTCAAAAGCTCATAAGTGAGAAAGCATTTGTTCTCTTGAATAACTAAAACAAAATGAATTATTAGAAAGCATGAGAACAGGGAATTGTTCTCACAGAAAATTTAACAAAAGTAACTACGGGACATAAAAGGGACGTAAACAAAGCTGCAAGAGTTGTGTCAAATGTGGTGGTTATGAACCTCATTGAACAAGTTTGCCTCAGTACTATTTCATAGTCATAACTAAAAATTTATTCAAAAAAGGATTCTTCAATTTAATAAAAAACAAAGAAAAAACAAAAAGATGAATATGGATGAGATGAGCGCACCCCTGTCTTGACCATAGTATTCAGTGAAAGAGCACATGCTACTTTCTCGACAGTATCGTTTGATTCCTTACATTTAATCTTCACAATCTGTGCAAGATCAACAGCATGGAGAAAGATGCCTTCCACCATTGTCCTCAGCATCTCCAATCCATCTGATGTACCCATAGCAGTGAGTGTGCAATCCTATTCATTCATTGACAGGCAATTTATGTTAACCTCCACCAGGTGGTGGGAAGACCAGAGAAAGAAATGGAAAACATAAGCATTAAATGATAAAGGGACAATAACACTTACGTTAAGGAAAAGTTTACACCGTGTCATCTTGGCCATTTTCTGCATCCAAATTATATTGCAAAATATTAGAGAAACAACAAGCAAAATAGGACAGGTAACATAATGTGACGCCATAAATATTTTGCCCGCGGGAAGGTCAACAAACATGATTAAATAAATTTATGCATGCACCTTGATGGAGCGCCTGGAAAGTTCGTCCCATTTCAATTTTACCTTCTGCACAAAATGTGTGAGATTAAATCCACGTAGAATAAGAACTTCAAATTTCATATCTCCACCATTATACATAAATTTGGGTCTGACTGAACATCAAGTAGCAAACATAAGACCCAAATAAAGGCTCATAGTCCTCTTACAAATTATCCTCAGATGTTGTTTTGCCAAAATGAAAAGGTCAGAATCACAGTGTCCAAAAATTAGATCATAGAAGTTTAACAACATAGATTTGTTCAACACGTACTGATAGACAAAAAAATGTTATGAAACTTATTCAATACCCACCTTCTCAATTTTAAATTTTTGGTTCAGATCAAGAAATCCAATGTTAACATGTTGCATGCTTCCATCAACTATCTCTAATATCTGAAATCAAATTGTCATGCACTAAAAAGAATCAGATAATTGTTACAAAATGGTTAAAAATAAAAAATCCAATCCAATTTCTCTCTTTTTTTTTATACATAAAGAGAAAATATTTGGAGATTTCAAGTACAAGGCGGCGTACAAAACATTTCATAAAGCTTGCAAAAAATTTGAAAATCTTTACCAGTGATGGGTCAACAGTAGTATATGCCAAGAGTTTAAGAATTTGACAAGCCTTGTTAGTAATATGTGGGTCCCCACCGGTGGTTGAAACTATCATGGAACGAGGGACCTGATGATAATCTACTTTCCAGTTTATGCCTTGACCTTCCAAAGATGATTTCAATTGATTGTCATATCCGTCTAGCCTTTTTGCTGCACAAAACAAAGAAAGCTCATAGGTTGGGCAACTGTTATTCTAAATAATTAGAATAGTAACAAGCGCAACACGCTTATTGTAGAAAATTAAACCAAATTGTAGTAACAAAATGAATTACAGGACAAGGCACAGTAAAATATATATGCATATCCAGTCAGTAACTCAAGGTTAATGTCAAACCAATACCTGCACATATAACACAATTTGTTTTTTTTAACATAGAAAACCCGTTTTTGAAATCAAAATTGAGACACAACCAAAGGACATAGTTAACTTATTAATTAATCGGCATTGCCGCCACGTAGGCTTGGTAGTTTTTAGGGTCAACACTTATATATCAACATCTCATCCTTATGCTTGTATTACTTGGTGTTTTGCTTATGTTGTGGAACAATCTTCTTTGTATTTTTTTCTATGTTTAGCAAAACCTACCATCCTAAGGTTAGAATGCAACACTTGGTTTAGTTTCTCATTTTAATGCGAGCTAGATGCAATTTCCATATTTGTGTTCTTGAATCTCTTAATGTGATTTATCATTTGTTATTTATGGTTTGATTCTTAGATACCATTATTATGTAGATAGAATTGTATTTGTTTGTGTTCAATGACCATCTTACCTTACATATCAGCACCTATTTAGGAATTACATATGCATATGAGCTAGACCTAGACTTATGGTGTAACTTTATCGTTTTCAAAGAGCTCAACGGACTATTGTATGTTAAATTAGACCTTGACCATAGACTAGTAAGCTAGTAGCATATGAAAATACTTAGACTCTCACCAAGACCATTGGGAGAAATCATATCTAAAGGAAACAATTGCATATTGAGTTGGACTAAGACCTTTCTGTACATACACTTCAAGAACCGAATGTAGAATTGTATGAACGGTGCATTGATTTGAGAATCGTATGGTTGAGTGTGGATTCCGAAACCTTAAGCTGACCATATCCATATAGTACAACCCTAGTTCCTTACAATCACTTATTCATTGTCATGTTTTATTTATTTCTTTTACTATTTTTCCTGTTGGCTTTTCTTATTTGCTTTTCTTCAACCAAATTGTGATCTTTATTTTATTGTTTCAGTGTTTAGTTGATTCAAGAACATAAAATAAAAAGAGTCAATGTTTGCATGCTTAAGTTATTATTTTTGCTTAAATTAATCTCACTTTTGTGGGATCGATCTTTGCTTTTCACTATACTATCCTATTTAATTTGTGCACTGATAAGGTTTAAATTTGTTATTTGTTAGCGGTCTAAATATTCACAGCAACAACAACCAAGAATCTTCACAAGATTTCAGAGTTGAAGTTTGGCAATCGGTATTACTTCATATTTTAATTCCTTTGTTACTTTTTCGGAACTTCTCGAAAGCCTCTTGACTGCGATTTCCTGTCCATCTACTAGCCTAACTACAAGATTGTTACGTCCTTGAGGAATCAAGTGCTTCCTCAAATTACGTTTCTTTTGCTAGCAGAACGCAAATTACATTGTATACAGGGTCCAAAACCACCTTCTCCAAGCTTATTGTTGATCGAAAAGTAATTAGTGGCACTCTCTATCCTTGGCAAGTCGAAAAATGGCAGCACCAGATCGTCTTCCATCTGTTCTTCAATGTCTTCACCTTATTAATCATCAAAAGTAACAATTAGTGATGCAAATTAACTAATAATTCTGCCTTTGACATCTTTCTTGCCTCTAAATCTTTGAATGTAACAATAGCCAACTAAGAACCTCCCAACAATTACAGCAAAGGCAGATGCCGCTAGCAGTCTATCTTCCACTTCTTGCCTCTGTCCTTCATTGATTATTTGAGATGGAATAACATACATAGTTAAACACCAGACAATTTGTACATTCCATTGAACAGGGGACCTTTAAATTCCTAAAGAACAAATTGAACATAATTTGTACCTAGTTCTCAAGCACACATCTTGATGTATACATACATCCTGACCACCACCCGGCATTTGCATAATATCGACAAGGTCACCAAACCAGATAGCGGAACCGCTGCTTTCTGCTCTAACATCTATGTCTGTATAAGCAAAACATGAACAATTCGATAAACATTTGGCCTTGCATTCAACGAGGTTCATGCTTTTATTTATCCAACTATGTGTAACATTAGGCAATTTCGACCGCGGAAGCTTGGAAAAATCATCATTCTTGCAGCTCAACGGCTTTCTCCTCATGCAATCTTTTAAAAAATCTTTCAAGTTCCAATTCTCTAGTGATGCAGGAACGATCCTCTCCAAACATTGACAAATTGGCGATAAATTAAGAACACAGTTGCCATTGTCATCACAATGGACATAACTGTCTCAAGGGTCTCTTGGAAACACTGCGTGGAGTATCCAATTATGGTCTGCCTGTGACTAAATCCACTCCTAGCGATACGATTTGGTATGGTTCATCATCATCATCCAGCCAAGTAATAATAAGTTTCTAAAAGATGCTAGGCGCAAGTCGAACGGCAAGCTGGGGCCTAATGCCTAGGCGGTCTAGACGGGTTTAAGTATATACATGCAAATTCAAACATACCATTCAAAATAAATAATTGCATATCTAAGAACTATACTTGTAAATTCAAACATACCATTCAAAATAAAACAATTTATGACACATAAGTGAGAGTTCTTTCTCTCCGAAGTGAGAGTGGAGACCTTCAATTTCCAGCTTCTCCGGTGGCACCGGCCCTAGCTTCGGCTGGGGTCAGTTGTTGTGTCCTCTTCTCCCTTTTCCCCTTCTTTTCTCCAACTCCGTGGGTATTCATCTTCCTGGTTCCTCCTTGCTTTGATTTTCAGCCATGTCTTCCTGGACAGGCAAGCCAACTGCCTTTTATTCAAACCAGATAGCGGAACTGCTGCCTCTTCATCTAACATCTATGTCTGTATAAGCAGAACATGAACAATTCGATAAGCATTTGGCCCTGCATTCAACGAGGTTCCTGCTTTTATTTATCCAATTGTGTGTAGTATCCAGCAATTTCAACTGCAGATACTTAGCAAATCCATCATTCCTGCAGCTAAACGGCTTTCTCCTCACACAACCTTTCGAAAAATCTTTCAAGTTCCAATTCTGCAACGACCCAGGAACGAACCTCTTCAAACATTGACAAATTATTGATGAATTAAGAAGAGAGTTGCCGTTGCCACCACAGTGAACATAACTGTCACAAGGGTCTCTAGGAAATGTTGCGTAGAGTGTCGAATTCTGATCTGCCTGTGATTAAATCCACCCTTGGTGAAACGACGTGGTTTGGTTCATCATCGTCATCCGCCCAAGTAACGACATTTTCATCATGTGAATTGTCATGTATCCTCCTTTCTGTTGACAAAAGTGAAGTTCAAAGCCGGAAGTTCCTTGGTGGGTTTTCCACTGAACAAAAGGCCATTCCATAGACTGCTTCTCAAGTACTCATTAAACCCTTTTCCACATGACAAGCTCAGAATGGTTAAGCAGCTCCGTCTCCCATATAATGTCTCCCGGAGAAGGTCGTCTAGACTCTTCCATGCTGTTAAATGCCAGTTAAATTCGGTCCTCATGTCTCACCCGAGATTCATTCCCGGAAGCAAGGTATCAAAAGGGTAGTCAAAGCTTTGTAACAAGTAGTTTTTTGAGTTGGTATCTTTCTCACCCCTGAGGACAAGGTTGCCATTGTTCAACAGCTGCAGGACAGGGTTCTGTTTTTAGGTTTATTTCGACGAATTTGCAGACTAAACAATTGTTTGGTTGTTTTCGAGAAGGACAAGATGGCCTGTGGTGTTAACCATCCAACTGCCGACAGTGTTTGAAATATCTTGAATGTGCTCGATATTTCCACGAAAATATCCAAAAATTTCAGGGAACAATATGGAAAGAGTGGGTTAAGTTTAAACTTCACCCCATTTCTGCGATATTTACGGTAATTAGTTAATTTCCTCGATATTTTTGATATTTTAAGGAAATATCCAGGGTTTGCAAACAATTTGCAAAACGTTTGCAAGAAATATCCATGAGCCTATGCATTCTTTATTTTTTTTTTATTTCTTTATTTATGGTATTAGTTTACTTCAATAAAACTTATGCTGCTTTCGTGACGAAAGTTTCAATTAAATCATGAAAATTTCAATTATTGATATTTCTACAAATTTACCTATCGATATTCCACCGATATCGATATTTTAAACATTGACGGCCATTGGAGCCATCGATTGAAGACTGCCTGAACAACCACGAGTGACAATTAATGACTTTCCAGATGCCGTCCTCGCGGGCATGTTCCTCCCAAAAATAAATCATAAAAAATCCATGAGATGAACTTTAGGGGTGGGCACGATGTGATTCCACTCTCAAATAGAATCGGAATTGAAAAATATCAACGATTCAGTTCGGTACAATTCCTCTTAAATTTATTACAAAAATATCAAGATGCCGCCCTCGCCGTGTGCATGCTCTGCACTCCATAAAGCATAATACGTAGACTTTTCAGTGTGACCGTCACACTAGATGGTACATCACATGTTCTTCTATAAATGATGGGTTATATGTGTTAAAAGGTTAATAACTTAAAAAATTAAAATTTTCCACCACTTGCATAAAAACACGTGATGTATCATCCATGTTCCCGTCACAACTAAAAATTTCTCACATAATACAACTACTCCCTCACATCTTCAGTTTTTGTTTTTCTTACTTGGACAAGTTGCTAAAGCGTCATCTCCTCCTCTATCTTTTCTTTTTTCAGACTTCATCAGCTTCAGCTTTGTGACGCAATCACTCTCAACATTATGAACAATATAGCCTTCCACAAAGATCCTCGCCATCTCCAAGTCTTCAGATTGACCAATAGCGCCACCAACAAGAGTAACAGTGTCTTCCTATTATTCATTTACAGAAATTAAAACTCATAAATCACCAACGTGTACCACCCACCGGTGGGAATTAACACCAGATAAAGAAAACCCTAACCAAAATCACAACACTTACATAGTGATAAAGATTGGTGCCTGTCAAGCCAATAATCTCCTGCATCAAGAATATTGGAAAAAATTAGGCATACAACCAGAATAGAGTTAAGCCACCAATAATTATAAATCAAAAAGCAGTCAGCCATAATAATTTAGATCACTTTATTCACCTCTATAGAGGCACAAAATCTCCGGAGCCGATCTTCGTACTCCACCTGCAAACAACAGTAGAGATTAGAAAACAGTTACTAAGAGGTTTGGCTGAGTCTTCATTGAGCAGGTAGCACCAATCCCAAATTACCACATCTACAAAGATCAAGCCCAAATTAGGAAACCTGTATTCAATACCGACCTTCTCGATCCCAAACCTTGAGCATAGCCCACCTTCTTGCTGCCCAATCTTCATAAAGATATGCTGCTTACGGCCGTTCATAATTTCTATCGCCTGAAATCAAATGGTAGAAGTCCAATATATATAGTGCAAACTTATAAGCAGTTTAAAAATTCTCACGAAATAGACAATAATCGTACAAGGGAAGGTGGAACGTTAGTTCTTCCTAGCAGTTCAAGAAGACGCCTGGCCCTGACGATACGATCTCGGTCCTTGATCTTTGTGGTTGTTGAGACTTTCATGGAACGGTTACACTAACCCACAATTGAAACACAAGAAGTGAACATGTGCATCAAACAACAGGCATAACTTCAAATAAACAATTGATCAATTAAGGGTAGGTTTCACAACCACAAGTTTATAGAATTAATCATGACATACCGCACTCATTTCGCATGAAATGCCGTTCTCCTGTAAAAACGATTTCACCATAGGCCAAACATCTTGCACCCTTTTTGCTGAACAAAAACAATTCAAAAGCTCATAGGTGAGAAAGCATTTGTTCTCTTGAATAACTAAAACAAAATGAATTATTAGAAAGCATGAGAACAGGGAATTGTTCTGACAGAAAATTTAACAGCAAAAGTAACTACGGGACATAAAAGGGACGTAAACAAAGCTGCAAGAGTTGTGTCAAATATGGTGGTGATGAACCTCATTGAACAAGTTTGCATCAGTACTATTTCATAGTCATAACTAATAAATTTATTCAAAAAAGGATTCTTCAATTTAATAAAAAAACAAAGAAAAAAGAAAAAGATGAATATGGATGAGATGAGCGCACCCCTGTCTTCACCATAGTATTCAGTGAAAGAGCACATGCTACTTTCCGCAAGACTCTTCTCGACAGTATCGTTTGATTCCTTACATTCAATCTTCACAGTTTGTGCAAGATCAACACCATGGAGAAAGATGCCTTCCACCATTGTCCTCAACATCTCCAATCCATCTGATGTACCCACAGCAGTGAGCGTGCAATTATTCTATTCATTCATTAACAGACAATTTATGTTCACCTCCACCAGGTGGTGGGAAGACCAGAGAAAGAAATGGAAAACATAAGCATTAAATGATAAAGGGACAATAACACTTACGTTAAGGAAAAGTTTACACCGTGTCATCTTGGCCATTTTCTGCATCCAAATTATATTGCAAAATATTAGAGAAACAATAAGCAAAATGGGACAGGTAACATAATGTGACGCCTTAAATATTTTGCCAGTGGGAAGATCAACAAACATGATTAAATAAATTTATGCATGCACCTTGATGGAGCGCCTGGAAAGTTCGTCCCATTTCAATTTTACCTTCTGCACAAAATGTGTGAGATTAAATCCACCTAAAATAAGAACTTCAAATTTCATATCTCCACCATTATACACAAATTTGCGTCTGACTGAACATCAAGTAGCAAACATAAGACCCAACTAAAGGCTCATAGTCCTCTTACAAATTATCCTCAGATGTTGTTTTGCCAAAATTAAAAGGTCAGAATCAGTGTCCAAAAATTAGATCATAGAAGTTTAACAACATAGATTTGTTCAACACGTATTGATAGACAAAAAAATGTTATGAAACTTATTCAATACCCACCTTCTCAATTTTAAATTTTTGGTTCAGATGAAGAAATCCAATGTGAACATGTTCCATGCTTCCATCAACTATCTCTAATATCTGAAATTAAATTGTCATGCACTAAAAAGAATCAGATAATTGTTACAAAATGGTTAAAAATAAAAAATCCAATCCAAATTCTCTGTTTTTTTATACATAAAAAGAAAATATTTGGAGATTTCAAGTACAAGGTGGCGTACAAAACATTTCATAAAGCTTGCAAATACTTTGAAAATCTTTACCAGTGATGGGTCAACAGTAGTATTTGCCAAGAGTTTAAGAATTTGACAAGCCTTGTTAGCAATATGTGGGTCCTCACTAGTGGTTGAAACTGTCATTGAACGAGGGACCTGACGATAATCTACTTTCCAGTTTATGCCTTGACCTTCCAAAGACGATTTCAATTGATTTTCATATCCGTCTAGCCTTTTTGCTGCACAAAACAAAGAAAGCTCTTAGGTTGGGCAAGTGTTATTCTAAATAATTAGAATAGTAACAAGGGCAACACGCTTATTGTAGAAAATTAAACCAAATTGTAGTAACACAATGAATTACAGGACAAGGCACAGTAAAATATATATGCATATCCAGTCAGTAACTCAAGGTTAATGTCAAACCAATACCTGCACATGTAACACAATTTGTTTTTTTAACACAAAAAACCCGTTTTTGAAATCAAAATTGAGACCCAACCGCTGAACGCTACAATTACAATATTTAATAGATAGTTACAATTGTCACAAGCCACAACTAAATAGTGTGCTTTGCCTTCAATATGATCTCATACTCATATGCCTAAGATTTCCCAAAAAAAATAAAAAACAAAGAGGTAATTCTAAATTATAATAAAGAAAAAAGCACAAGAGAGGAAGGTACCAAACTTCGGAAAGATGGGCAAGGTCATATACCATTCCGCTGCGCACAAAACAAACAAAATACAATACAATGGAGATAAAGTGAGACAGTCAAAGCAAACAGAATACAATGTAGATAATTTGTTGTTAGCCTAACCCCTAGGCTATCCAGAAAAAAAAAATATGTACAAGGAGAAGAGACGATCTACAATTGGTTTCTTCCACGAATTCCTCCGTATACGTGGCCCGTTCGCTTGGAGGCTTACCGTATCCGCTCAAGCAATCTTCGATTGGATCGTCGTCTGTTGTGGTGAGTGGGGCAAAGAAAGCGCCCAATTTGGTCCCGGTGAGTAGATTTGTGACGGTTTTTTTGAGAAATGTTTGATTTTCGGTGGCGGTGACGAGTAGATGATCTTTGAGGTTGCTTAAACTGGTTCTCAAACCAGCCACCCCATGGCTGAGGCCGTTGAGCTGGGTTTGGAGGCGCTCGCCGTGAGCATCCATGGATGCTCCTGTAACAGATGGGGAAGCTTTTCTGCTCCAACCCTAGACCGGTCGATCGTTTGGTCACAGAGAAATGTGAACACTTTTCCGAAGAGGATTTTCTTTTCTTTCTGCTTTCTTGTTTGTTGGGAAGGGGGAATTTTATTACGGGCTTTGATGGTCTTGGTTGTTTGAGCTCTTGGATCACGGTCGCCCAAACCTCAAATAGAAACAAGCTTTCCTACCGTTTAAAAATTCGCACCCCACAGCTCATAGGTTAGTACGTGGGAATGACAATTTCAACCGTTAAATGTGATAACTATAGACAAATGTCCAAATGAGGCAGATTTGGAGATGAAAATTTGCATAGTTTGAGGATACGAAGAAAAACCATGAATATTATTTGGTTATGGTTTCGATATGGTTATAGGAATCCCCAATCTCTATTCGTCCCACAATACATCCTGAATAATGTATACAACAACAACCAAGGTGAGTGAGCAAAGATCTTTTACGGGGCTTGTGAACTATTACCGAAGATTCATCGTAAATTAGGGTTGCTCAATCTCGGTTGGTGGTGCCCCTCTCGATGATTGTTGAAAGACTGCACTACTACCAAAACAGAACTACGAGCGATCAATCGGTAGCCAAAGTATCGACTATGACACACTGACCGATGCCGCAGATGCTCTCAGTGATGAGATGTCGGTCGGTCTAAGGGGTACCTTTGTTTGCCACCCAATCACTTAATCACCCATAATAGACTTAGAGGATTCTCCAAACCATGATCAAGAATCCACATTCGACCAAGATGAGCGATGAAAACCCCCTTGACACCTCTGATTATCTGAAGCCACCATCATCTCGATCTGGATGAGTGAGGATCTCATCCTGTGAGTTCTGAGACGGGGTGTGGGACTCTTTGTTTCTTTACAGGTTGGTGTTCTCATCGACCGACATCAAAGGATACTGTCAGTGTCATGACCCAGGCATGGTTGGAGGAGTTGAGGAAACGATATCTTTTCTCGACCAATATCATTCTCTAAGTACTTGCTCTAGGGGATAGGCCTAGTCGACCTCCTCGTGGTTTGGTAGCCTTCTCCGCCGAGCTCTTCAAGTTTGTGTTACGAAACTTGCAATTGTTATACCCATGATAAATTTAACTTCTTCTTGTCAAGAGTTGTTATGCAGGTTCCTTACCTTGAATTTCTCTTGAATATGGATGAGTGAAATTACTTCTAGGTTTGGGGTATTTTGTCAAGGAAAGCCCAAATGGGAGATTTTGAAGTCTAGATTTTTGTGTTTGGCTTTCCTTGTCAATATTATATATGTACCACACATGCACAAATTAGTTTTAGAACATTCTTTGCACAAAGGGTTGCTAGTGTTGGAAATATTTACTTAAGGGTTTGGGCCATCACTTGAAAGGTTTGTTAGTGATGTTGTTCGGTCAGAATTGCTCACTACTTTACAGCTAGCTGGGCACGCAAATTAAGACCGTCCATATGGGTTAATTGACCCCTTTTTGCTAAGGACCAGCTTTAATCCTTGATCTACTTAGATCGTTTTTTGGGTTGACAAGTGTTTCTTGTCCTTGATTAGTTGAAAAACAAACAGGTCATTTTGTTAAAAACCTTAGCTTGGTCTTATTGGTTCTTGGGCTCAGATAAATTAATTTTATTGAGAGGTTTTTTTTTTTTTTTTTTTTCATCTCCATCTCAAATCCCAAATCCCCTAGGAGCATCAAGCATTTTTTTGGGTAATGTTCTTCAGCCAATATTTATAAATCTATCCAAGAAAAAGCTTGCTTAAACCTTCTTAAAAGCATTTATTTTGAGTTAGAAAGTTTAAATCTTTGAGAGTGCATTAAAAAGCTTTGCGTTTTCTCATGTGTTCTTCATTTAAAACCCTAGTTGCATAACCTTTTCTCATGCATCAAATTTATGTGAATGCTACACTGTTTTATGAGTTGAGGCTTGATTGTTCATGCTTTAGTTTTTCATAAGTTTCAAATCTACAAACAGACCTAGGTTGGATTCACGTTAGTTTCTTCCTTCAACTGTTTGACTGAAGAAACTGATTGGTCGTTGAATCCATATTTTCATATCACTTTCATCATTATATCATTTTCTTTTGTTCATGTTGGTCTCAGTGCCACAAGGTGAAGAGTTCAGGAAAATGAGCTATCATCTTATGAAGACTGAAGACGTCTTCATCACTTGTAAAGCATGGTTGTACTTCGTATGAACCTTATTTTCACTAGTGGATTGGACTCAGTAGGGTCCCTGATTTTTTAACGTAGAGGTGGGTCTCTCCAGTAAAAAATTTCTTGTGTTCTTTGTCTCTTAAACTTGTCCACATATCTTATTTATTAGCATATGTCATATATTACATGTATCTTATGGGTTGTTATTTGATATGTGTTTAAGACGAAGTTTACACTTCATATTATGAGTAATGAACTAAATTATTGTTGACTAGGATAACTGGTAGTAAATTAAGTTTGATTGATCAATTTGTGTTTGGTTAATTAACGAATCTGTACTTAGTTGATTGGCGAGTTTAACTAGTCAATCTAGCATGCTTTGATTCGTAATTGCATTGTCATTGTTGTTTGCATAATGGACTTATATGTGAATGTGTTCAAGTTTGGGTTTTGTTATTGTGAGACGGATTTGGATAGACTCTGACTAGTTCTTGTTGTAGTAATTTTGTTCTTGCAACTGTACCTTCTGTTAGCAATAAACTTGTAACTAGTTGACTAGCTCATTTGACTAGTCTATTGTGCAAAGTTATTTTTTTATTTGCAGAATATTCCGACTAGTACTAATTTCAATTGGTATTAGAGTCATACTTATTCGATGTAATGGATTACGTTGCTTGGATGGGAAGTTTCAAATCTTCTTGGATGCTCATAATTGCCTTTGATTTCTTACTCTTGATATGGAAGAATGCTCATAATTGCCTTTGATTTCTTACTCTTGATATGGAAGATGTAGACTGGAAAAAAAGTTGAAGGATGTTGCTTTCCAAGGGGTTTAGAAAGCTAAAGCTACTGAGAGATCAAAAGTCCTATCTTCTGAAGAGTGTTTGGCTTTGTTTGTTTAACAATTTGGATGAATTCTCAAAAACAAAGGAAGTGATGTCAAAATGAGTGGGGACTCATCTAAAGTTCCACAGTTTTAATCACAAGGAAAAAAAGACTTTGGGCAAGAAGCAAGGAAAACTTTTTAGTCTTAGAGTACAACATCTTCAAGTGAGCCTGGACCACGCTTCACTTATAGTGGAGTTGGTCATCGTGCTTTTGTATGTGCCAATAACATTAGAAGACCAGTTTACAAAAGAGACAAAGGTAAGACAGAACCTTCAACTGATAGTTAGAGTGAGCACTCTCAACAATTTGACCATTCATCAGATGATGAAGTACAAATTCTTGCTCTTATTGCTTCAGTGGAAAAAGGTCATCTCAGTAATGATGAACTTGTATTAGATGATTCTGAGAACTTGATTGAGGAGGAGTTGTGTCTTATAAGGTGGGTTGGAAAAACCGAAAACCCAAAAAAAACGAATCAAATGGAAAAAATTGAGCCGAAATACTTCAGTTCAGTTTCGGTTTCAGTGGTTCAAAAACTGAACTGAACCAAACTGAATCGAACTGAGCCAAATTAATATATAGTAATTTTATTTTTTATATTTATATTGGGTATTTAATTTTGAAGCCCAATTCAAGGTAAAGTACTAGTCTAATTTAACACAACCCTAACCCAATTTCAAGCCCTAGTAAAAAAGTCTAAAAACTAAGAAGAAACCATATCTGCCATCTCTCCCATCATCCGCATAAGTGCCATAGGAAATGATGAGTCGATATTATACTATATATTTCACCCTATTCTTACTACTAATTTATTGGTTATTTTGTGAGAATTTTGACACTTTGATTTATATTCTTAATGTAGGATTCTTGATTTCGTCTGGGACAAAATGTGAACAACGGACAAATTTTGTAGTGATTCAAATTGGCAGATGTTTGCGTGTCTTTCAACTTCTTGGTATCAAAGTTTCACATTTTTCTACCAAGCGATTATTTTCTGGTGATGAAATAAAGGAGCAGGGTGCAGTGTTGTCAAAGTGACGTTTTGAGCTTATATGGGCTTTTTGGCATCCAAGATAATGTTTCTTAGGTTCGAAGCCTTCTGCAATTATGTTCCGTACATCTCAAGCTTTAATTCAAGTCATTTTGGCCCTGTTTTGGAGCCCTAAAAGTCCAAAAACGTGACTGAATTGTGGCTGGGCAGATTTGCCATATTTGATTAGGATTATGTTTCCTAGTTTATCTTCAGTTATTATGTTTCCTAGTTTTTAGAAGACCTTTTCTAGGTAAGGTTTTATTTTTTAGTAGTATAAATAAGGCTATTTAGCCATTAGGGTTGGGAGGAGAACACACTACTTTAGCTTAGAGACCTTTTGACGATTCTCAAGGTGTTTTTTTTATCCATGTTATTAATAATATCTTGTTTTATGATTGTTCGTAACTAATTTCGTTTGCTAGGGTGAGGCCACGAGCCTTAGCAAAAATTTGTAGTTTCTTTTCCATTTGCTTATGATATTATGCATGTAGGTTTTGAATTGTTAATCACCGTTAAAACTATCTATTTGTCTTAGTGATTGGCCACCATTAGGATATTTAGAAAAGTAATTTGATGCAATTTTGACGGAGAGATGTCCCTAAAATTGACTAAGGCTTCTTGTGGTTAATATGTGTAACTTCTTAGGATGGACAACACGTCTTAAGGGTTATGGTTTTTCAAAAGGTTTTCACAAACCTAAATGAGTCTTGCATGTTCACATTCAATCTGGACACCATGGACGGATTGCATATTAGATATACATTTCGCTCGAATCCTCCATTTCTAAGACATAAAAATCTGCAGGAAAGATGAGATGATTGACCTGCACTAAAACATCCTCAAGGACTCCCTTGGGATAAACATTAGAACGATCGGCCAATTGAATTACAACACCATCTTGTTTTAACTCACCAAGGTTCATAGATGCATAAATGGAATATGGCATGACATTAATAGAAGCACCTAAATCTAACATGCATTGTTCAAATTTAGTGTTTCCAATTATGCATGGGATAGTAAAACTCCCTGGATCCTTACATTTGGGAGACAACTTTCGTTGCAAAACCGCTGATACATTTTCACTCACTTTCACAACTTCTTTGTTTGAAATTCTTTTCCTAGTTGTGCATAACTCTTTTAAAAATTTTGCATACCTGGGCACTTGCTTAATGGCATCAAGTAAAGGAATGTTTACTTGGACCTTCCTAAACGTCTCCAGAATGTCTTTCTCCTGCTCCTCCTTCTTTGTTTGCATAAACCTACTAGGAAAAGGCACGTTTGGTGGAATCACATTAGAAACAATTGAGTTTTGACCTACCTTACATTTGTTGGACTGCCTAGGAGGTTGCGGCAAAGGTTGCTCCACCCTTGCCGTGGCTTTGCCCTTCCTCTCTTCCTCTTGCAACAGTCTTTCGTCCTCTTCTTGGCTTGATTTTGGTGGTTGTGGGGTGGTTCTGACTTCCTTGCCACTTCTCAAGGTAATTGCGTTGGCCGTTTCGAACCCTCCCTTTGGGTTTGGAATGGTTGAGCTTGGGAGCTTGCCTTGGTCTCGGAATTGCCCTACAAACTCCGCAATCTGCCCAATTTGCTTCTCCAATTGATCCACCCTCTTGTCCTGGTTTTGCATGGCCTTGGCTTGATTCTCTTGCCCCTGAGACAAATTAGTTAGTAATTTAATAAGTGTATCATTGTTTAGGGACGTACCTGAAGCATTAGGGGCAGATGTGTGGGTGCATATGTGATGCGAGATTTATACGCGCATAAATTAAACCCTCTTTTTATCGATTGTAGTAAGTATGTAAGTAGGGATCGTTCTAGACCGGGGATTAGGAGGGATTGTTAATCACTTGGATTTGACTCAAAAACGTAAAAACACAATATAAAACACTATACTAGACTCAAAGAATGCAAAACTAAAATTTTAAAACACTAAGACAAACCAAAAGACTCAAAACATCACAAACACACTCAAATCTGCCTAAAAACCACTTTCTGGGCAGATTTGAGCACAAACACAAATTTGGACGAAATTAAGAAATAAATTGATTTAAAACACTTAGAAACATAAACTAAGACTCAAAGAATGCAAAACTAAACTTTAAAACACTAAAACAAACCAAAAGACTCAAACATCACCCAAAACACTCAAAACTGCCTTAAAATCACTTTCTGGGCAGTTTTGAGCACTTTGGTGAATTTGGACGAATTTGTGTAACAAAATGAATCAAAACTCTTATAAACACAAACTAAGACACTTTCTAACTAAATTAGACAATAAAGTAAAGGGGGATTTAGGTTTTAACGAAATTAAATAAAATGCACAGATTACAATTTAAAACAGAATGTAAATATGAAATAGATGGAATTGAATGGATGGGAACCTAGCTAAGGGGTTCATCTCCATACATGTTACACTTGCATAATAAAATGATTTCCAATTGCATTTCAATAAACCATGAATTCTCAACACCCCAAGTTAACCGTGATGCACTAATTAACCTTCAAATCTTCCTAACGTTATTGAATTGGATGATGCATGCGACAATTCAAAACATTCCCCACAAGTCCTCAACATGAATGCATAGAAGAGATACAAGCAAGAATCATTAAGCTCTATGAAAATTATAAGTGTTGACGAGGCATTCGTTACTATGGATTGCATGAAACTTATGCCAAGAATTCGTTTAACGCGATTGTTTATAAGCAACCTCCACTACTTGTGAATATAAGTTCGTAACTATTAGGTGAAACTCACTTATATTCTAGCGTCATATTCATGCATGAAAATTAAGCGTGCACTCTCAATTAAACATACATAAATAAGTTATCAATCAAACAGTTAAACAAATTGAAACCACAACTTATGAAACGCAATTAGAAGTAATCAAATCAAAATGCAAGCATAAATATATATTTCGAATCACCCCCTAACAAAGGGGGGTTTAGTTCCTCATAACTTTGAAATCAAAGAAACACCTAAACATTCCAACAACTCAAACTTGAATTGTATGAACGTTTAGGCACTCTTCTCTTCCATTCCTCATACGTACAAAACAAAGAGAATTGAATTTAAACATTGAAATCAAAGAAACACCTAAACATTCCAACAACTCAAACTTGAATTGTATGAACGTTTAGGCACTCTTCTCTTCCTCGTTGTTGTAGCACAAGGTCTAAGGTGAGGTTTGGTGGTGTGAATGGTTTGGGGAGTGGTGTAAATGGAAGGATGGTGTTTGGATTGTAAGGGAAACTCACGGCACAAAGGGGGAAGTGTTGGTGGTATGTACAATGGAATGGAAGTGTTTGTGACTGAAATTGAGGTGTCAATGAGAATGAATGCAATGGATGCTTATTTATAGGTGAAATGGGGGGAACATGACAGCTAGGTTATGATGATGAATGCATGTGCAAAGTTGGTTGAATGATTATGAGTGCATGTGGCTGAAATAGCATGTGGAATGGCTGGAAATGCAAGGAGAATGCATGTGCACGGTTTTGGGAGAGAATGGGAGTGCATGTGGCTGAAATGTTGGAGGAACAAGTGCATGTGGCTGCATTGTGGTGCAATGATGGAGGAACAATCTGAAAATGTAAGGTGAAATGAAGTGGAATGACAATGGCATGTGGAATGGCTGGAAAGTGTATGAAACTCACGGCAATGATGGTGATTTTCTGGTGGTGAATGGTAATGCAATGTGTTTGCATGTGAATTAAAGCTATGTGAATGATTAGGGTGAATGTGCATGTGCTTTGACAGCTAGGATGAATTAATTAAAGGGAGTGTATGTTTGAATGATTAAAGGGACATGTGGGGGTGGAAATGATGAATGAAATGCATGTGAATGACAGCTAGATATGTTGATGAATGCATGTGACTTGTTTGTGGTGAGTGATTAGGTTGGAAATGCATGTGGAGTGCATGGTTGTGTTGAATTAAAGAATGGGAATGCAATCTGAAATGCATGTGAATTATGTTGGAAAGAAGGGGAAGTCACGGCACAAAGGTGAATGGGTGATGTGTGAATGTGGTTGAATGATTAAAGTGTAAATGTGGGTTAATTAATTAAGTGTATGATATGATAAGTGAATGATATGATAAGTGAATGATAAGTGGTGAATGATAAGTGATAAGTGGTGAATGATAAGTAATGGGTGGTGATGATAAGTAATGGGAGCATGTGGGTTAACTAATGAAGGAAATGCATGTGCAATGACAATGTGTTAGAATGGATGTGTGTTATGCATGGAATGATTGGGATTAGGAAAGGTTTAAATGTCCTAAAACTAAAGAGAACAAGGTTCCAACACTTTGGTCTTCAATTAGGTCTTCAATTTCGTCCAACACTTTGGCTCCAAGCATAAGCTATCCATCCTTAGCCCAAAAGTGCTCCAAAAGTCTCCAAAATGCATCTTTTTGCTCCTTTAGCCCTTTGGACCTACAAACACACAAAAATAGCTTAAATTACTAAAATAACTAAAGAAACATAACGTAAATGCACGAGAACAAGCCATTTAAGTCGCATGAATATGCTCCTATCATTATGGCTTGGTGAAGAACCCCGGGGGTTGTTGTCTAAAGCCTCCTTGTTGTGGTGGTTGCTGGGGCTCCCTCCACTTGAAGTTCGGGTGGTCTCTCCAACCTGGATTATAGGTGTTAGAATACGGATCGTTCCTTGGTTGGTTTTGGCCCTGAAATCCAATCGCGTTTGCGCTCTCCCATCCACCATTTTCAATGAGTTGCGGGCACTTCTCAGAAGCATGTCCTTGGATAGAACACACCCCGCATACAATCGGTCCTTGCATCCTCATTCCTTCGGCCATCTGAGACACAATGGAAGCAAGATTAGCTAATTGTGAATGAATGTCGGGTGTGGAACTTACCTCATGCACTTGCTGCCGTGGGGGTCCTCTTTGGCCTACTCCTTCGTATTGTTGAGCATTCAACGCTCGGTTAGCAATCAAGACCTTGGCATCCCTGGGTGTCTTGTCCACCGATGCTCCACCCGCCGAGGCATCGAGCATTTGACGTTCGATAGGTAGAAGCCCCTCGTAGAAGTATTGTAGAAGCAACTCCTCCTTCATCTGATGTTGTGGACAAGAAGCAACAAGTGATTTAAATCGTTCATAATACGTAGGGAAAGACTCACCTTCTTCTTGTTGTATTCCACTTATCCTTTTTCGTAAAAGGGTGATTCGAGAAGTTGGGAAAAACTTCTCCAGAAAAGCCCTCTTCATGCTCTCCCATGATGTGACGGTTCCGGGAGCTAAGTCGTACAACCAATCCTTGGCTTTGTCCATCAAAGAAAATGGGAAAGCCTCATCTTCAATATGCTTCCGTCGACGTTGACGGGAGTCATGCTTGAACACACCACCTCAAATTCCTTCAAGTGCTTGTTCGGATCCTCCATGGACAACCCATGGTACTTCGGAATATGGTGGAGCAAATTGGACTTCAACTCGAACTCGTCAGTCTTCCCTTCGGCAGGTGGGGGATATTGGATACACAAGGGTGCGACATTATCCAATCCCGAGGCCGAAAGCTCCTTGAGTGTCCGGGTATCCACGGCCATGACTTGTGGTTCTTCAAAGATCCTTGTCGTGGGTTCCTCCTCCTCCTCTAGGACTTGTTCCTCGAGGTCAGGTTCCGGGCTTTGTGGATTTGGTTCGTGTTGTTTCCTCTTCCGTCTCAAAGTCCTCTCAAAATTGCTGTCAAAGTCCGAGATATTCTCACGAATCGATTGAGAACTCCGAGTCATACACTAGTACCTAAAACAAGAAAAACAAAATAAGGTCAGAATCTTTAACAACATAAATAAACAAAAAGTAACAATCCAAGGGATTAGCAAAGTTGCTAATCCCCGGCAACGGCGCCAAAAATTTGATGCAAACTAAATAAGCACACAAATTAAAACCCTCTTGTGACAATTGTAGTATATGTATAAGTAGGGATCGTTCTTAACCGGGGATTAGGAGGGATTGCAAAATCACTTGGAAACTGACTCAAAAACGTAAAATAAAGTTTAAAACACTAAACTAGACTCAAAGTATGGAAAACTAAACAATAAAACACTAAAACAAATCAAAAGACTCAAAGAATGCAAAACACTTATAAACACAAACTAAGATACTTTCTAACTAAATTGGACACTAAAGTAAAGGGGGATTGAGGTTTTGACAAAATTAAAATAAATGCACAGATTGTAATTAAGGGCAGAATGTAAATATGAATGTGATGAAAATATGGATGAATGCTAACTAGAAGGTTCTTCTCCACACATGTCACACTTGCATACAATTTGATTTTCAGTTGGTCTTTCGATGAATTATGAACCTCGACACTCCAAGTTAATTAGGTCCGCTTAAATTAACCTTCAGAGTTCCCTAGAATCATTGAATTGGATGAATATGCATCGCAACCAAATTATTCCTAACAAGTTCTCTATATGAACAGCATGATAAAGATACAAGTTAGAATCATTACGTTCTTTGGAAATCATAAGCATCGACAAGGCATTTGTAACTATGAAAAGCATGATACTCTTGCCAGGAATTCATTTAACGCGATTGTTTATAAGCAACCTCCACTACTTGTGAATATAAGTTCATAACTATTAGGTGAAATTCACTTATATTCTAGCGTCATATTCATGCATGAAAATTAAGCGTGCACTCTCAACAAACATACACAAATAAGTTATCGATCAAGCAGTTAAACAAATTGAATTCACCATTCATGAAATTCCAACCAAAGGTAATCAATTCATATTGCAAGCATAAACATGGTTTTGAATCACCCCCTAGCTAATTAGGGATTTAACCTCTCATGTTCACAGAAAGAGAAATACAATTGAATTTAAACATAAAGCACAAAGGATTGATTACACCTAGAACGCACAACGAATCCACTTGAATTTCTGCGCGTCCAAGCTCCTCTTTCTCTTTTCCTTGCTGCGGCAGAGATGGTTTAGGGAATTTCTGGATGTTATCTTGGGTTGGGGATGGATTTAGGGAAGTTTGGTGGCTGCGGCAAGGATGGGGGAAGGCTGGAATTGATGGGGAAAAAAGGTGCGGCTGAAGGAGAGAATGAATTATGGAAGATGGTTCCACTGGAGTGGAAAAAGCTGCGGTTGTTCAGAAAAAAAATGGGATTTTGTGGCTACGGCTTTTTTTTTTGGGTGATGGGATGCACGGCAAAAGTGGGAAATTAGGGTAAAAATGATGAATGGCAGCTACGGCTTAGGGAGTGAATTAGGGTGGTGGTGTGGAGTGACGGCTTAATGAGAATTAGGGTGCATGATTATGGAATGCACGGCAAAGGTAAGAAAATAAATGGGATGGTGGCTGCGGATTCAAACCTAGGGTGAATGGCTGAAAAATAGAATATATATGAATGAATGAAAAGGCTCTAGGGTTTAATTAAAGGGAACGGCTGAGATTAGAACTAGAAGGCTTAGGGTTTATTTTTGGATGGAAGTTGCGGCTGAAATGTGTGTGGCTGAATATATGGCTAAATAGAATTAGGGAATTAAATCAGGAATTAAAGGGAAAAATGGTTAATAGGTGCGGCTTGGGCTTTAAAGTGGGCTAGGGCCATTGTTTTGTGTCCTAAAGTGCATACAAGGCCTTCAAAGTGGCTAGAAAATTCGGACGTTTAAGTTTAGGAAAGGTTACCAAAACGGGAAACCTAGGGTTAACTTTCCTACTTCAAATAGGAAACCTTGTTTGAGTAGGATTCCTCGTTTTGGTAGGAATTCATCGTTGGAATAGGAATTCGTCGTTTCTTCAAGTCTTCAACTCATTCATTCCTATTTCGCTCCAAAATACTCCAATTTGCATCTTCTTGCACACTTTGGCCTTATAATCTGAAAATACACAAAAGTGGCCTTAAACACTAAAATAACTAAGTAAACAAAACATAAATGCACGAGAACAAGCTAATTAAGTCGCATGAATATGCTCCTATCAGCTGCCAACAATGGGGATTTGTGTGAATTTAGGCTCTTGAGGTGTGGTGGATGGTGTGGTGTGAATTTGTGGTAGAGGGTGGTGGTTTTTGAGTGTTGTGGCATCAAGTATTTATAGGGTGAAGGGGAGGCACGAATTTGGGCTAAAAAGGAGAGGAATTAGGACTCCAAATCACCAAAGAACAAGGATACTTTCAATCAGATTCCAAGGAGGACAAGGAATGGTCCTTGTGGCAGATTCTAGAACTTCTAGAAGGGTTACATGTGGCATAAACTTAATGCACGAAAATAGGGCTTCTAGAACTTGATATTTAGGTGATTTAATATGAAAAGGAGTCCTCTTTGAAGTTGGAATTAAGGTAGGAAAAGATTAGGATAGGATAGGATAAGATAAGGTTGGATAAGGTTTGGATAAGATAAGGAAATTTGGATAAGGTTCCTCATTTCTTGCTATTTCCTTATCTTCTTTGCATTTGGACTTCTTTCTTCAGATTTGTAGCCTTTCCTAGCCCTCCTTGACTTCAATTTCGTCCATCTTCTTTGCTCCATGGTTAAGCTATCCAATCCATGCTCAAAACTGCTCCAAATAGCCTCAAAATGCACTTTCTTGCTCATTTTGCCATTAGGACCTAAAAACATACGAAAATAGCTTAAAAGACTAAAATAGATAGTAATTAAGTAACTAAATGCAAGGAAACAATATAACTAAGTAGCATAAATATGCTCCTATCAAATTCCCCCACATTTAGCTTTTGCTAGTCCTCGAGCAAAATGAAATAAACAAAACAAACCAAACACAATCTAGACCTTC
The DNA here is from genome assembly GCF_041283825.1 of Pyrus communis. NCBI lineage: Eukaryota > Viridiplantae > Streptophyta > Magnoliopsida > Rosales > Rosaceae > Pyrus > Pyrus communis. The sequence continues at coordinate 10,782,343 of NC_142567.1, forward strand.
CAACATGTACCTCAGGGATTTCCAATGAACATGACACATTAAAGAACACCACATACATAGATTTTAGTTATCCCTAACCTCGAGCATAAACTTAATCATAGTTACCACTCACTAGCTCGCATTTAATCAATTAAAACATGATTTTGAATGTAGTAACATGCCTTAGAGAATCCCCCAATTCCTCACTGGATACACTCTATTTTCACACAGATTTTCTGACTACACTCCCTACACTAGGTATATGTGAGAAGATTGATGTAAACATGTAAACTAATACTCACATATGTCATAATAAAGAAGGCAATTTCCGGAATTTATTAACTTGTATATGATCTCATGAATGGAATGCCACTACTTAGATGTGAGAACCAGGGATACCATATGCTCAAACCAATTTTAAACTCCACATATTGAAACACATAACAATCAAGATCGAAGTCAAAGGGTTGTAACAGGGCTAAGGTATTGGCTAACAAAGAAAGGTAAGGATAAACAAAAGTTCTTAAAGCAATAGTACGCAAAGTAATGAAATAAACACTTAGAATTCACTTTTGAATGCAGAAATCAACTTTGAACACCAAGGGAAACTTCACACAAAACATAGGGTCAAATTCAAACTTTTGGACCCTTTCTTCAACAATCAACACTTGTGAGTTCATTCTCACTTATTTTCAACTCCTTTTTCTTTCTTTTTCTTCTTTTTCACGTTTTTTTTATTTTTTTATTTTTTTTTCCGTGCCCTAATCTTTTTCTTTGGCACATCAACCATACAACTTCATGGATTCCCACGAAAATCCTTCCCCCACACTTGTTTTTCTGCAATTTTTAGATCAAAAGGAATTCCCTCTAAGTCATGCTTTACTATACTTTACTTTAAGAACAAGGGTATGGATAGTCCTATTTGAGGCTAGGTAGGGATAATGTGGGCTAACAAAGACAATAGGCTAACAAAGGCTCAAAGGGATTGACGTACAATACATACGCAAAGGGTAAGGCTTTTTGGCTCTGGTTTAACTAAACAACTTCATCTTGTTTTATGTTATGCACTCAATTTTATGCTTTGAATGAAATGGGCATGAGTTCTAGTATTTGGAACTATAGTGATGAAACGCATTCTAAGTAGCAACCAAGCAAAGAATAATGAGATCATGCAACAACTTAGAAAACAAGAAATCAAGATTAATAACTCTCCAAATAAAGTTTAGGCTCAAGTCTCTCAGGGTTGTAGCATTCGTTTGAGTTTCTTCCTTCAAGCATGTTACAAAAACTGATTTTTTTTTTTTTTTTTTTTTTTTTTTTTTTGTGATTACATGTGAATTCGTAAATGTTAACTACAACTAAGCATAAACCAAAGAGTATATCAAACTTCCATCCATGTTTGTAACTTTCTTTAATAGTCATGCAATTAAAAATCAAATCCTCATCATTGTGTTGGAAGGTATCCTAAGACACAAACAAACATAAAAACAAAAACGACTCTAAAAACAACTCTTTTTGGGTTTTTTCTTAAAATTTTCGGATTTTCTGTTTATGACACATAAAAATACTTCAAAACACACTAAAAACACTTCAAAACAGTGAAAAACAACTTTAGAAATGATAGGTGATAAAATCCCACGAATTTGCATGAAAAACACTTTGTTTACCCCCCCCCCCACACTTAAACCAAACATTGTCCTCAATGTTTTAAGCATAGACTCACAAACAAATAACACAACTAACAAACACGACAAACATGGCAAAATAAAAGCAATAAAGAGTAGGGTTTAGGAACGCAAATCTGGTTATGGAGCCGGAGATTCCTAGGTCTTCTTTATTTGAATGCATGGGTTGCCTCCCAAGAAGCGCTTGCTTTAACGTCTTCTAGCCGGATGATACCTCTCTTTAAACTTCATTGGAGCCCACGGCATGGAATTGATCTTTGAATGGAAGGTGATACTTGAAATGATCCGGTAATGGTTTAAATTCAAGATTGGGTGCCTGAATCATTAACAACATATTAGTATAAAACAAAATTGAAACTTGGGGAGGTTACCTGTGTGCTCCGACATGAACTCCAGAATAAACACCCCTTCTTTGAACGTTTCAGGAACTTTGCACTCGGTCAGATTTGATGTGAGGATTGGTCCTTGTCCTGTGTCATAAAATTCAACTTCTTTGGGATTTGTTCTCTCAAGTATATCCTCTTTGATGAATTCTAGACATTCCCCAGCCACATCTTGCTCTTGATTCTTTGGAAAGGATTCAAAGATGCCTTTCTCACCCTCTTCTTCCTTGGAATGCATGATCCTGCAAGGAATAGGGACATTTGGTGGAACGGGGTTAGAAATAATTAAATTTGGAACAACTTTACTTGAATTGGATGGCGTAGGAGCAATAGGTGCCTGTGGCAAAGGTGTTTCCACCCTTGCCGTGGGTTGGGTGTGTTCCTCTTTCTCAAGATGATTTCCTTGGCAGTTTCAAATCCTCCCTTTGGATTTGCAATGGTTGAAATAGGGAGTTTGCCTTGGTCTCGAAATTGTCCTACGAACTCCGCTATCTGCCCAATTTGCTTTTCCAAGTGGTCCAACCTTTTGTCTTGATTTTGCATTGCTTTGTCTTGATTTTGCATTGCTTTGTTTTGATTTTCTTGCCCCTGAGACAAATTGGTGAGTAACTTAATAAGCGTATCATTATACAAAGACGTACCTGAATTTGTTTGGGCAGGTTGTGGTGGCTGCATAGGTGTTGTATAGAACTCCTCATATGGATGCCAATATTCTCCTTGTTGAGCCTCCTTGACTTGATTTTGTGAGCCCTGCACCAAAGAAAATAATTCATTAAGAATTTGATTATAATCTATTGACGAACCTGAGTTTGGTTGGGCATATTGTATATAAGGTTGTGGTGGCTGCATAGGGCTTGAATATAACTCCTCATATGGCTGCCAATATCCTTCTTGTTGAACTTTTTGAGATTCCCACCACATAGAGTTTGAATGATCACTCCAATCTGAATTGTACATGTTGGAAAACAAATTGTTCCTTGATTGATTATGATCTTGATAACCCCAGGTATTGACATTATCCCAACCTCCATTCTCAATTAATTGAGGATGTTGATTAGTTTGATATTCTTGCCTAGAGGACACACCAAATGTACCAACTCTTTGCATTTGGAACCTTTCCATGAGCTGTGTCAAAAGAGAAGCATTATCAAGTGCCATGTCGTGCTTCTCTAGTACCTGAAATCAATGAAATAAAATTAAATCAAATATCAAAAGAAAAATAAACAAACAAACAGAGGGATTAGCAATTTTACTAATCCCCGGCAACGGCGCCAAAATTTGATGTGAAATATTCTAACACTCAAATTAAAACCCTATGATTGTAGTATATGAAAGTAGGGATCATTTTAGGCCGGGGATTAGAAGGGATGCTAAATCAACACAATTAAGACTCAAAAACACTACACTAGACTCTATAAACTCTAAACTAACTTAAAACACTCAAAACAACAACAAACACTCAAAAAAACTCAATTTTAGACCTAACAAGTGTTTTGGAGGAAAATAAACCTTAACTTGACTCAAAAGACTCAAAGAAAACAGATTTTGACTCAAATAACAAGACTAAATGAAAGGGGGATTGTTTTTGACGAATTTAAAACTTAAAACAAAAACTTTGTAGAAAATACTTTGGAAAAACGAATTTAAGTAAAATAAATGGGTAAAAGGCTAGTTAGAGGGTCCTTCTTCACACATGATATATGCATACAAACCAATTTCCAGATATTTTTCCTTTAGACTATGAATGACAATGCCCCAAGTTAATTGCATCGCACAACTAACCATCAGATTTTCCTTATTTCATTGAATTAGATGGAATACGCATCTAAACCAAATTATCTTTCTCAAGTTCCCTATATGAAACGCATGATAAAGATACATATCAAAAGTCATTAAGTTTTGTGAAAATCATAAGCATTGACAAGGCATTCATCACTATGAAACGCATGAGACTCATACCAAGGATTTACTTAACACGATTGTGACTAGCAACCTCCACTACTTGTGAATATAAGTGAATAACTCTTACGTGAAACCCCCCTTATACTCTAGCATCAAATTCATGCATGCAAATTAAGTGTCGACCCCCAACCCACATACATAAACAAGTTTTAATAACTTAGATAAGCAAATCACATTCATGCCCTAAGAAACAATAACTGGACGTAATCAATTCATATAAAACATATAATCATAGCTTCGAATTCACCTCTAACTAAAAAGAAGTTAGTTCCACATGTTCGCAAAACAAAGATAACTAAACTTAAACATTAAAAACAAAGATAGAATACACCTAGAAACACTCCAGGTGGCTCCTCCTTCCTTCCTTGCTGCCAACAATGGGGATTTGTGTGAATTTAGGCTCTTGAGGTGTGGTGGATGGTGTGGTGTGAATTTGTGGTAGAGGGTGGTGGTTTTTTAGTGTTGTGGCATCAAGTATTTATAGGGTGAAGGGGAGGCACGAATTTGGGCTGAAAAGGAGAGGAATTAGGACTCCAAATCACCAAAGAACAAGGATACTTTCAATCAGATTCCAAGGAGGACAAGGAATGGTCCTTGTGGCAGATTCTAGAACTTCTAGAAGGGTTACTTGTGGCATAAACTTAATGCACGAAAATAGGGCTTCTAGAACTTGATATTTAGGTGATTTAATATGAAAAGGAGTCCTCTTTGAAGTTGGAATTAAGGTAGGAAAAGATTAGGATAGGATAGGATAAGATAAGGTTGGATAAGGTTTGGATAAGATAAGGAAATTTGGATAAGGTTCCTCATTTCTTGCTATTTCCTTATCTTCTTTGCATTTGGACTTCTTTCTTCAGATTTGTAGCCTTTCCTAGCCCTCCTTGACTTCAATTTCGTCCATCCTCTTTGCTCCATGGTTAAGCTATCCAATCCATGCCCAAAACTGCTCCAAATAGCCTCAAAATGCACTTTCTTGCTCCTTTTGCCATTAGGACCTAAAAACATACGAAAATAGCTTAAAAGACTAAAATAGATAGTAATTAAGTAACTAAATGCAAGGAAACAACATAACTAAGTAGCATAAATATGCTCCTATCAGCATCTCAGTCAGTCCAAATATGCTTTGGACCTACTCACACATACAAAGTTCATTGATGCTAAGCCTATATCAACCCTAGTTTCATGTGGACAAAAGCTGAGTGCGTATGATGGTGAGATGTATAAAAATCCAGCACAGTATCGTAGTGTTGTTAGTGCATTGCAGTACATTACTATTACTTATCCTGATTTATCCTACGCGGTTAATCTAGTCTGTCAGTTTATGCATGCACCAAAACTTACTCACTGGAAGGCAGTGAAACGTATTCTCCGTTACTTGAAAGCCACGCATAATCATGGACTTTTTTACAAACCTGGAAATGCTAGGTTGATTGCGTTTTCTGATGCTGATTGTGCTGGTAATCTAGATACCAGGCATTCCACGGGTGGTTATTGCATTTATTTGGGTTCCAGTCTAGTATCATTGAGTTCAAAGAAACAAAAGACAGTTTCGAGGTCTAGTGCGGAGCCTGAGTATAGACAGTTGGCCTATACTGCAGCCAAGTTATCATGGCTTCAATCACTTTTTAAGGATTTGTATTTGCATCTTAGTCAACCAACGATTTGGTGTGACAATGTCTGTTCCATTGCTCTTGCCTCTAATCCTGTCTTCCATTCACGCACAAAACACCTTGAGGTTGATTATCATTACGTACGGGAAAAGGTTGTTCATGCTGAATTATTAGCCAATTACATTTGTTCTCAAGATCAGCTAGCTAATTTGTTTACTAAAGGACTGTCTTCGTCTAGATTTAAATTATTAGTGTCCAAGCTTCCAGTTGTTCCCCAACCTATTAGCTTCCCTGCCCGGGGGGGGGGGGGTGGTTAGACGAAGTCAGGCCCACAGCGTCATTCCCACGACTTGAGGAGTCTTCATCAGTTCAAACTCTTATCTTTTAGCTATTCCTAGTTTATAGGATTTTGTTTTTCAAATGTTTGTTGTAAGTCAAGCTGCTTATGCAGTCTTCTGTTATCTAATTGTATTTTTGAAAGCTCCCTGTATCTCAGGTTTTCAAACCTTTTCTGTAATTCTCAAGTTAATATAAATACATGCATCCCATCATTAACTAGGTATGCAATTGAAGTGAAACAACCTGTGACTCTAAGATTTACAAGAGCATCACCGAAGGTAGGGAGAGTGGTTGTGAGGGCAAACCAAGAAATATTTCATTTGACCAGTCAAAAAAGATAGTTGGACTCCGTAAGTTTAAGAAAATGAGCAACATTGGGCACCAAGAAAAAAGCCATCAAGTATAGAGAAAAAATGAGGTGAGGGATGACAAGAAGGAAGAAAACATGCTAAAGTTGGCAACAGAAGGAATGGGTTGAGAAAGGAAAAATAGGTCTAGGAAAAATAACCTTAACAATTTATACCATGTTGAAAAGTATTTCTTTGATAATTCATTGATATGTAAAGTGTGCAATATATAAACAAGTCTTTGACTTGGAGTACAAGTAATTTCCTTACGAATCAAGGATAATAAATACAAGATCAATCAGTTAAGAGAATGAGAATCCAAATCCGATTCACCTATCCTAACATGAACAAATGATCTCGAGTGCAAATAAATGTTACGCTCTGTAGTCATGCGCTCATTATTTTAAAACCCAAACATTCAAACATAGATGTAAACATTGTTAACCACTTAAGGTACAACACACTGAACCGAACAAAGGATCTTGAATGCAAATATAAATGCTCATAAGCTCTTTATATTTTAGCTCATAATTTTATAACATCTGCTCTCAAATGTAGAAGTAAGTGTTCTTAAAATTCCAAATATTTTTCACTATTATTTCCAACAACAATAACAAGTTCAGATTCAGCAAGTGTCTACCTTTAACAAGTATATCCAGAATGATTGGTAGTTTTGCAGCCTTCGCAATCTTTTCCCAATAAACAGGTAATGAAGAACAATAGAAAGTCGTCTAAGCCTGATGCTAAGCTAATTTTGGCAAAACTTCGGCAGATAAAATGCTAGAGTAGGTTAGTTGTATCTAGATTACGAATGAAAAGTTAACCCTGTTCTCAACCTCATGTAATGTAATTTTATTCCTTTTTTTTTTTCCAGATTGAGTCCTCATGGAAATGGGACTTTTGTGAAATGATCAAGTTTAGATATGGCACAGTCGAGTCATCAATACACTGAAATTGCCAAGGATCAGAATAAGCTTTCATTAAATGTAAATTATTCTAAGGATAAGATATTATTCTCGATCAGATAAGAATGGGTCAATCGCATAAAGAGGGTCAATTCAAAATCCTGGTTGGAATCAAACATGCGGATTCTGAATAAGGATGAAGTCTTGGCAAAGAATAGAAGAAGAGATAAAGAGAGAATATTAAGGTAAATGCTGAGTAAATACAGTCTCATTAGAATTCTACCCCGGTAGACTTGTTTATCATGAAGACCATCCCTAAAAATAGAAAAGGGTCCACAACATGAAAAGCCCCTTCAACTCAACAAACAACTTCAATGTTATACACGGAAACCCTCACTCTACTTGAGACATTTCTCACACCCCTGAGAAAAACACTATCGTAATCATTATGTCAATGTATCTTCAATTTGGATAAGTTAATAGTAATTGTATTAACAATCGGTAACACCTTCAGTTTGGATAAGTAAACAGCATTGGCGCCGTAAAATCAGGCAGCATTGAAACACCTTTAGTTTGTACAAGTAAACAACACTACTTCTAGGTTAGTTGATTATCGATCCAATTCTTTTGACTAAAGAGGTCACTTTATTAGCTTCTTAGCGAAGTGAGGTGTTACCAGGTTACTTCGTGTTCAATACATTAAAAGCCAAACTATTGATTGAACTTTGCAGTGATTAAACAACCTTGTCTTCAGGTCATGGAATCCAAGTCTGAGATGTGTTCCTTCCTCGGTCATAGTCACTCAAGTGAAGAAGCTTGCAAGGCATTCGACATCGCCACCACATCTACTCTATTTGCTCGACTGAGCTCGGTTGCAATTTGGCATGCTCGGATTCACAATAAGGATGTAGTTAGCTCATAATTACTCGGTCTACGGCCATACAACTTTGTAATTTTGAGCGTCAACACTTTGGCACGCCTAGTGAGACAAATGCTAAGATAACTACGAAATTCATGACCATTAAACTTGCTCTATTAAGAAGAAAACAAAAATGGGGAAATCGTCTGCAAATTTGACATCTTTAAACCAGACGTCTGCAAACCAAGCAATTGTTCATACCATTGTAGCTGGCATAGGATCATTTTATTGTCATCACACTAGATCCCACAACGACTCGATAGGTAAAATGACTCTTGGCGGCTAGAAGTTATTGGCGATGTCTATTGAGAAAACAATGAAACTCGCTGATTTTGAACCTCAAGAAATGATGGTCGAAAAGGAAGATAAAGAAAATGATGAAGCCTCAGACATACCTCCTAGAGCATTCTTTTGGCTCAAACTCGCCGAACATGCCAAACATTTAGAGCATGCTTTAGAGTGTGAGCTTGGCCGACTCAATCTCAAGCAGAATATGGCGAATCATTACAACCGCTACAAGAAAACATGGCTTAGGTGGCGATAGACATCCGTCACATAAACAAGAAAATTCGTCACATTTGACTATATGTGACGAAATTCTAGCATCACCTATAGTCCATGTGACGAATTTTATTTTCGCCACATTTTTTCAGTATACATGACACAACATTTGTCACTTAATAACAATACGTGTGACGAATTATACATCACAAATTAACCATATGTGTGATGAATTATATGTTGCTTAATAACAATATGTATGACGAATTATACATCACAAATTAACCATATGTGTGATGAATTATATGTCACTTAATAACAATATGTGTGACGAATCATACATCATCAAATACAAAATTATGTGACCTATTTTTTCGTCTCATATCAGGTTTATAAGTGATGATTTTGTAGTCATCCAATATGATACAAGTTGATATAGTTTTCACTAAGTGATGCTGAAATGGTCACATATTCCTTTGATATGTGGCACAACTTATATCACATATGTTTAAATAAAATACCTTTTTAGAAATAATAACGACAAATTAATTGTTTTTCTTGTTTCGTAATCTAGAATTGCAATTCATAACAATTATAAGGTAATACTTCACATTTTCATTAATCAACAATTAAAACACATAAGTCGAATACATTCACCAAATGTACATCCCAAAAGTTAAAGTCATGGTGACCTATCTCAAAAGAGAAGTTTAAAAGAGCTTGAGGTGCCTAACAAAAGATAGCTTGAAGTGCCTAACAAACGACAGCTTGAGGTACCAGCAAAAGAGAAGTCTAAGCTAGAATAATCAAGAGTAGTAACATCTATATATAGACATCTTGGGTACTAACAAATGACAAGTCCAAGGAACATTTAGGTGCTAATTAACAAAATAGGTGCTCCATATGCTAACAAAAGAGGTGTACCATATGCATACTTGAAACTAACCGCAAAAGACATAATATGGACATCATTCCTCCTCAAAATTATGTTCTTCTAGCTCAGGATAAGTATTTTCACCCTCTGAAATATCACCATCAGATTTTGTAGAGTTGTTGGTCTTCTCCTGACTTGCAGCAATAAATGCCTTGATTCTTGTGGACAGATTTTCATCATCATTACGTAAATCCAATCAAGCTCTTAATTGTTCATTCTTTTGTTGCAATTTGAGGAAACCATCTGACAAAAGCTTGATCTGAGATCTCATACCAGTTAACTCGGAACTTGATGTCATAGAAGAAATGCAACCAGAGGTATCCGTATAAGGAAAAACACCTACACCATTAACTAATTTTTCCCTTCCTCCCAAGGTTTTTAGCCATGATTCCAAACTCATCATCCAATGGCACATGTATGGAATCTGATGGTGTACTTTCAGGTGCTTCTTAGATCAGCTTCTCCCTCATTTCATCCTTCATTTTCTTCATGTTATCCTTTCATAATTCAATTGAAACAATTTAGTTTCTTTCATTCCAAACATTTCAGTGATAATATGCTTAAGAAAACACAACTTGACCACAGTATGTTATCCTTATCTAATGCAGAAGCAAATCACCATGCAAAACCTGTATGTAAACATGATTTGTAGTTTCTATTTGACTATGGATTAAATTGGACTAGGCATACATAATGTTTTTCGCAATAAGTAACAGATGCGAAGTTAGCATAAGATATATTGGTGGGACAAACAAGTAGTATCGTCTCAATTTTGCATGTTCATTTCAACTGTGTTTCTTAAGTTATGTCTTGTCAATTGTAAAATTTTAATCTCCAGTGCATTTGAAATGACAAAAAATGAGTGGCCCATGAATAAATTACATATTTTTCTCCAGCAACATCATTGATCCACTGGCCATTCTCGTCTTTGTGAAAAGCACCCCAATTGTCAATCACTGATAATGAAACTCCTTTCTATTTAATAATGAAGATACAAACGTGAGAGTACATAATGAGTATTATAAGTACTTTAGTTTCATTACCTTGTGAGTTGTCCTAGCATGTTGGATGAATGGCCTTGCTCCTCCCTTGTGGTGATACTTCAATTCTTCCTATTATTAGCATTTTGCTTTGAAAGCTTCTACATTACACAAGTGGTACATAACAAGCAAAAGAAAAGTTAGTATTGTAAAGGTGTACAATTTGGGAAGCTCCTACCCCCTAGACTTATACATAGTCATATATTTGAGATGTACATATTTGTTCGAATGCAATAGAATACCACTATCTAACATCTTCTCCAATCAATTAGAATCTAATTTTCATAAACACTATATCCAATGATTTTTGCTCTCGTTCTCTTGTAGACGTTCTCAAATTTTACCAACCTGAAATGTAGAACTAAAAGCAATGAATAGCCTAATAAATGCAAACAAGTTTTGCATTCGATTATGCCTAATACCAATAAAATACATGTAAAAGCTTCTGAATAAGCAAAGCTTATTTATCAGTGAAGAAGCAGAGCTTATTTATCAATAACATACATGTACAAGCTCTTCATTATATATATATATATATATATATATATATATATATATATATATTATCAAGGTTCTAAAAAATGCTAGGTGCTAGTCAGGCGGCGGGCTGGCGCCTAACTCCTAGGTGGCTAGGCAGGGTCTAGGCGGATTTTGGTAAATTTCTTGTATATCTTGTAAATAAGTGTATATTGACATATCTTGTAAATAAGTGCATATTGACACTTACAAAAAAATTATACTTGTATGAAATCCATGGATAAGATAATAAAAGAATGATAAAATGCAAAAAGAGTATCCAACAAGTCCAAAATTTAAAAATACATTAAGCATATATGTCATATAATCATAGGAGGATGACATGCAAGAAAAATATACTTGGGAAAAAGAATGAAAAAGGAACACAAAACAGCCGCTGTGAAGAATCGAACCCGTGACCTGGAAACTGATGAAGATGAACTGACCAACACGTACAAGGCCACACCTACTTTATTCCTTTACAACAGCTACAATATAAGCTAGTGTAGTAGCTTCATCTGACATTTGAAAAACCCTAGCAGCTACACCCACTCTCATTTCAGCTTTTGATGACCTCGAGCCCAGAGTTCCCCCTATCTCTCATTTAGACAGTTGCTCCTCGGGTAGCACAGAGGCTTAGGATGCCCCCACGTGTCGTGCATCAGGAAAATGAGCTCCCTAGAATTCCGATTGAAAGGCCATTCTTATTAGTTATTTTTGAATGCCCTACCCTCATTTCTGATTAAATTGAGAAACCTTAGGTCTCTCTCTCATTTCTCTAAAAGATGAGAAATGTCTCCCAAGAAAATCAAAACTCTCTCTCTCTAGAAACCGAAATAAGTCTCTCATTTATCTCCACCCTCTCTCACATCTATTTCAAACCTCAAATTGAAACCCAAACCTCAGACCTGAGGCCAGCTCATCTATTTCAGCCATCACAGTTTGCCGATACACAAAGGTAAAGCGCATCGATCTCTTCTCTGCTCATTAATTTTTTATTTCCAACGTACTACAAGTTCACAACTTAGCCTTAGATAGGATTTTATTTTTTTTAATTTCAAAAAAAAAAAAAAAAAAAAAAAAACTGCCTAGCCGCCTACCCCGCCTAGAGCCCAGCCAATTTTTCCAACCGATTTGCAAGAAAACGCCTTGGGTCACCACCGCCCAGTGCCTACGCCATCTTTTAGAACACTATATATTATATAAGCTCACCAGCAAAGAAGCATAGCTTATTTATCACAAGCCTTGCATTCGATTATTTATCACAAGCTTATATATATATTAATACCAACAAATACATGTAAAAGTTAACATATGCTTATATATTAAATTTTAATATAAAAATAAAAAAATAAAAAATAAAAAATAAAAAATAAAAATAAAAATAAAAAGCATTGGTCTATGCTCATTCCATTTATTACAAAATCAACTTGTGATAAAAAAATTATTGTTCAACAATATCAGAAAAAGTTGGCATCTTACCTGGACGTATATTAGAAAATGGTGTATAGAATGCATACCAAAAAGTGGGTAGTAGTGTAAACATTATCGCATAGTCAGTCCCAGTGACTCTTAGGTCTCCCATTCCATATCCGATCATTTGGCATATTAGCTCGTCCTCTTGCAGGTGTTCCACATGACAAGTAGTACTTATACAATCGGTGCCTAAACACAAAGTACAACTTTGCTATCTTCTTATCAACATGTTCAATTATCTTTGGATAAGATAAGTCCACCACAAATAATACCTATATTATCAAGCATAAATATATAAAAGTGAGTGCTTGAAATTATTATGAATAAACTAAATTAAAATCAAACTCACAAGCAACTTATTCCACAGTGTCCTCTTTTCTGAAGATGGGACCTTCATCCATTTCTTATAGCAAACTGGCGAGTGAGTCTGAACAATATTCCCTATCTCAGTAGTGAAAAGACCTGATACTACCAAATCACTTGGAACTTGAAGTTTGAAATCAAATATGACTGGCATCTTCTTCCCATTATTTGCCTCCAAAATATTGTGGAGGCCTTTCCCACATGACTTTCCACATGTCATCTTTTTGGCATTAAAGTTAAAATCCGTCTCTAAAAATTAAAAAAATAATATATCCGTTTGATTAATTTTATAACTTGTTTAAAACAGCATTAAAAGAACAACTCCTAAATAAAAATGTTGAAAGAATTGCAAGTAGTCTTTCTCAAATACCTAAGTTCATGTATGCTGGCTCTTCCGGTGAAGAAGCAGGTGGTGGAAGAGGTGGTGGTGGCGAAGGTGGTAGTGGCAGAGGTGGCGAAGGAGGTGGTGGTGGTGGCATAGGTGGAGGTGGGGCATCCCTCACCCATTTCACCCTCTTTTCTCGTTGAGTATGAGTTGTCATCTAATAAATTTAAAAAAAAAAATAATAATATGTATGTAACAGACTAACATCATAGATAAATCATTATAACCATATAATAATAAACAATAATTTGTTATAAATAATATCACTATTAGTAAATATATAAACAAATAGACTATTGGAGAATATAAATATTGATTTATAATGTATAGATCTCACCATAATCATCAATTAGTATCTGTGTCACAAGTTGCAACCCCTTCCTCCGTCTCCTCCTCCTCTTCCTCCTCTTCTTCCTCCCCCTCCCCCTCCTTCTCTAGCCCTAACATTCTTCGCACCTCTTTGTCATTAGCATCAAAAGATTCAAAATCAACATCATCGCTAGATAATTCAATATTAACTTCATCATCCTCGTTCAGAATTGGTCTCATGAAAATTTAATTTTCATCTACATAATCATCATTGTCTTCATCATTATCATGGTCCACACTATCATTATCTTTCTCAGGGACATCCCAAACATGCCTATGTTGAATCTTCTGCACAACTTTCCAAGGATGGCCCAACTTTAAGTCATCAATGTAAAATACTTGATGTGCTTGTCTAGCTAACACATATGGATCACTATCATACCACCGATTATTTTCATTGACTGATGTAAGATGATAATCCCGAATAAATCTTTTTCCTCTAGTATCTGTATTGTACCATTGACATTTGAAAAGAATCCTTATAACCTCTTATAAATTGTACTTTAATGACATTAATTAATCTGCCATAGAAGTTACTTGGTTCATCATTGTGCAACCCTGGCATCATTATCCCACTATTCTGCATTGTACGATTTTGATCAACTTGTACGACCAAATAGCGAATGCCGTTAACAATACAACTTGTGTATTGGACAGTACATCGATCCGGACCTTGGGCTAATAAAAAAATTTCTTCACTCACCAATCTAGGTTCTTGATAATACAATGATGTGGCCCGCTGCCTAAACCATTCAGGAAACAACTATTTATGTCTCATTTATACATTGACATGATTATCTCTTTCCAAAATCTGGATATGCTCACTACATACATAAAAAAAAAATATAAGTTAAAGTTGTAGAATTATAAATATTTCAATTAGACGATATGGGGTGACTGATGCTACATATGGATATTAGACGATATGGAGTGACAGATGTTGCCAGATTTTGTGTTCCCTCTTTCCATGAGATTCTCTATTAAGTCTAATCCCTTAATTTGAGGAAGATTGACATCTAGATGACTTGTTGATAATTGTGTGCTAGCTACTTGCTGCACTCCCTTAATTTAAAGAGTGACAGCTTTAGGGTTTACTAAGTTAGTAGGATTTGCCAAGGTAGGGTTGCTTGTAACCTTCTACCTCATTATATATCCCCCCCCTGTACATTCAATCAATCTATGAAAAATACATTCAAACAAACTTAAAATTTCCACAATTTCAATATATGTAAAACCATTACTATCACATACCTCTTGAAGTCTTCTATTTCTTCACAATTGTCTAAGATATACCAATGTGCCACTTCTATATCTTCCCTCGAAAGTTCAACCAATACATGAGCTCTAAATGGACGTGTTTTTTGTGCAAACACTAAGAGCAACACATTGGGATCACCATCGTCATCGTTTCTTTCTGGTCGTGTGAATGGAGTCTCAACATCACACAAATACATTGAGCAAAAAGTTAAGGACTCGTATGCCCAATGTGCTTCCACAATAGAACCTTCAGGGCGAGCTTTGTTAAGTACAGATTTCTTGTACGAGCCCAACAATCTAGTAAATGAACAATTACTAGTATGTAGAAAGACATACTTAATGCAATTCAAGTAAACCTGATGGCATTTTACCTTTCTACATGATACATCCATCAGTATCCGACTGGTCCTGCCAATTTTGCTTCACGTGGTAAGTGCACTGTTAAGTGAACCATGGGAACAAATAATGCAGGCGGGAATATTTTCTCTAGTTTTCACAATATGAGGATAATATCTTCTTCCAACTTATCAAGATTAGAAACAATCAGTGTCCCTGCACATATTTGTTGGAAGAAACTTGACAGCTCAACATGTGGGCTATATATCTGCTTTTTCAAATGTTTTCTAACTCCCATTGGAAGCACACGTTGCATCAACACATGACAATCATGGCTCTTCAAACCTAACACCTTCCCTTCATCCACACTCACTTTATGGGATATATTTGTTGCATAACCATCTGGAAATTTAATTGATTTCAACCAATGTAAGAAATCTTTATGCTTAGATGGCTTGAATACATATTAAGCCAAAGGCTTATCCAATATATTACGTGCATTTAGTTTCAAATGCAAACTTTCCCTGATATTCATGTCTTGTAAATCCATCCTCGCCTTGAGGGTATCCTTTGACTTCCCCTTATTCAACAATGTCCCTATCCAATAATCAAATATATTCTTCTTAATATGCATAACGTCCAGATTATGCCTAATCTTTAATTTGGACCAGTATTCCAACTCGAAAAAAATACTCTTCCTTGTCCAATTTAATTCTTCAGCATTCCGCTTCCTCTTCCTATCTTTATTGCTATCATGTTTACCAAACTTACGGGGTAGAAGGTAATCAAATTGATCAAGTATATCATCGCCTGAGAATTCTCGCGGACGATGTCTCATCTCTCAACGACCATTAAACAGTTGAGTATTTTTGCGCCATGAATGATTCATAGGTAAATAGTGACGATGTCCAATATGACAATACTTACTTCTCAACTTGGTGTACGATCCATCCTCATTGCACACCGGACATGCCAACTTACCGTGAGTGCTCCAACCTGATAAATTTCCATAAGCGGGAAAATCATTAATGGTCCACATAATAGCTCCATACAAATTAAATGTACTCCCAGTCATCTTATCATGAGTTTGAAAGCCATTTTCCCACAATTCCTTAAGCTGGTCAAATACACATCAATCTCATTTCCATGTGCTTTTGGCCCAGGAATTAACAAGGTTAAAAAAGAGAACAGTTTTTTCATGCATTTCCAAGGGGGCAAATTATATGGAAATATAACAACTGGCCACTTACCGTACGACTTACTTATATCTGAAAATGGAGTAAACCCATCACTTGTAAGGCCCAATCTGACATTTTGTGGGTCTTGAGCAAAATCAGGGTACATTTCCCAAATTCTTTCCATGTGATAGAGTCTGCTAGATGTCTCATTGTGTTCAGATCATTAACTCTTTTTTACTTGTGCCACCTCATGTCTTCACTCGTATGTCTCGACATGAACAACCTTTGTAGCCTAGGTTTAAGTGAAAAATATCGTAACACTTTTCTGGGAACCTTTTTTCTTTGCTCATAATGACTATCTTTATACCTTGGCTCATTATAAACTGGACATCTATCTTTCTTTTCATGTTCTTCATAGAATAATACACAATCATAATAGCAAGCATGTATATTCTCACACCCCAATCCAAGACTTTTCAATATCTTCTTGCACTCACGGAACGATTCGGGAACACTGTTTGGTTTGGGACACATCTTCTTCATCATTGCTAGCATCTTATCAATGGCTTTATTTGTCATGTGATTATCAACTTTGTTGTGAATTAACTCCACAACATAAGACAAAATTGTATATTGATTGCATCCAGGGTATAGTTCCTTTTGAGCTTCACGAAGCAACATATCATAAGTATCAACATCTACCCTAAAAGCATTGGTCATATCTCCACCCCACATGGTATCTTGGACCCCTATTGTATCTTGATTATCATCATCATGCATTCTTCCAAATGCATCATCCATCATATTAAACATGTTGACATTAGAATTATTGATCGGCTTGTTGTTTGTAGACATTGAAGACTCTCCTTGCACTTGATTAATATGCTCACCATGATTTATCCATATATCATAATTCATATCCATACCAGAATTCAATAAATAGAGATGAACATCTTTAACTGGGTGAAAAATTCTATTATGACAAACTCTACAAGGATACAGTATCTTATTATTCTGGTTCACATGGTGACAAGCAGCGTCAATGAATGATTGGACCCCTTCTCTATACTCTGTACTAAGGTGATTCCAACAAAGAATCCATTGTCTATCCATAACGTCAGATCACTTCAATACTAGTATTAGGCACAAACTTTGATATATTCTAATAGGTTGCCATAAAAATTTTAAAAAATTTGTTAAGATAGGCATATAATATAGGAAAGATGAATGTCAATAAAACAAAGAAAGCAAAGATAGGCATACAATATAGCAAAGATGAATTTCATATAACTGGAAATTCAAGATCAGGAAGATAGGATTCGCACCCATCTAACTACAATTTTTTTTTTAAAAAAAAAAGAAAAAAAAAAACCATGCCATTTAAGTATTCACACCCACATTGTAAACCCTAATTTAGAAATATATACCAACTGTAAGACTAAGTCCTGACTCATCAACCAAAAGAAACTCTTAAGTTGTTACAAGGTCAACAATTCTATGTTGGATAGGTTCTATATTTTTGAATATTTGTTTTTCAAAGATTATTGTGATTAGCTTCCACCGTTTAATCTGGTGGTGATTTTGAATTTTGAATTGTAGCTTGTAAATAGAATTTTCAAAACCCTGATGTAATCTGTGTTGAATTATAAATACATGGCACCCTATATTATTAAGGGTATGCAAAACCATTGAAGAAAACCTTGTTCATTATTTTTAGTTTCCTACGAGTTTCAACTTTTATAATCTTCTGTGATTCTCTAGTTCTTTATGGTGCTCAGAGCCCTATAAGTCCAACAACAGAAGATAATTTTTTTTTTTCCTACCCATCATGTCCTAGATTAACCCCCCACCTGCAATCCCTACTGCAAATATGTCTTCCTACATGACTATTATTGTGAACATCAAACTAGATAGGACCAGCTATCCGCTGTGGTTAGCCCAGATTTTAGTCGTGATCTTATGGGCTATGTAGATGGCATCATCCTAAAATTTAATTAAACAACAAAAATAGAAAAATCTTCTACCCCAATAACACGAGTGAGATTTCTACTGCCGGGTTTCTCTGCACATACTCAGATCTATTCCACCAAAAAAAATTCCTTACCAGAGGTGGCCAACAGGGCCGACAAACCCAAATCTGAACAAGCTGGTTGTACCCATTCTTCTCTAGTTGATCTTTAACTCTTCATCTTCACCCTATACACGAAGACAAATAAGTTAGTCTATTATCATGGGAAACTAATCAACAACATATTTGATAGCAACATTTTGCAGGCATGCATTTGATCATTTAATATAAAACAAAATGTTGAGAGATGCCAAAACTTCTACGTTATATTCTCTCATATATGTAGCCTAAAATTGGGGACTTTGCACAAGGTGTTGTGCTTAACAGCTTTTTCAGAAAGTGTTTGGTACATTTACAACAGAAAAATCGTTTAAAAACATTACCAAAACATGTCCTGTTTCTCTAAACTAAGAAAAATGTACACTATGAACAAGTAGTTTAATATCCTCTCGAAAATATGTGATCCTCCAAATCATGAGATAAGGAAAATGCAGCTACCAAACCTTTTCCCCAAACATGGAGAAAGACTTAAATGGAACGGGTTCACTGCCATTTACACATGGAATTGTATTATTGAACATCATGCAATAGTGAACCTGCTCAATGTAAGTTGCTCACAAGGAACCATATCCGTTTGGTGCCACATTGACCCCATTATTAAGCAACAAATCCGACACTTCTTGAAGATTAAAAAAATAACAAGCACAATGAAAGTCTTTTCAAATCTCGTAGCAACAATTCAATAAACATTGACAGATGAAATAAACAAATACAGAGGTCATCCCAAGCATGAAAGCAATTCCACAAACACAGACACATAAGCACAAGAATAAGAGCTAAAGAAGAAAGTAACCATTCTTCGAACAATGAAACGAGATACTTCAATTTTTTTGCAAGACACAAAAGAAACTAAACAGGTGTTCCCCTACATTTCCATAAACTGATGATATTTGTGTTTTCACATAATGCTCTTACAGATTCTATAAGTTCTACTTGAAAAATACTCCACTCCCATGCCCATATTAACTTTAAAAGACAAATGTGTACTTGTGGAAATTTTAAGTTTGTTTGAATGTATTTTTCATAGATTGATTGAATGTACAAGGGGGGGGATATATAATGAGGTAGAAGGTTACAAGCAACCCTACCTTGGCAAATCCTACTAACCCGGTAAACCCTAAAGTTGTCACTCCTTAAATTAAGGGAGTGCAGCAAGTAGCTAGCACACAACTATCAACAAGTCATCTAGATGCCAATCTTCCTCAAATTAAGGGATTAGTCTTAATAGAGAATCCCATGGAAAGAGGAAACATAAAATCTGGCAGCATCTGTCACCCCATATCGTCTAATATCCATATGCAGCATTAGTCACCCCATATCGTCAAATAGTACTAATTAGCCGATAGAAATCATGCTCCATGTGCTAAATACTCTCATAAATATCATTTTACGTTTCAAGAACATACCATCAGGCTCTTCCCCAACAAAGTTCATCAACTGGTCAATCCCTCTTACTTAAATAGCACTTGAATAAGAAGATTATGGTCCATCCCACACTAAGCAAAAAATCTACTCCATAACAATGCAAAAAAAACCTCTAAGACAATGCACCTAATATCAAGTAAGGACCTATATATATAGTACTTCTTAAAACTTAAACTTGCGTTGTGCTGATATTTCAAAAATGTGTTCATCGTAACTTGTAAACATAGATAGAGTATCATTACCAACTTAACTAAAAGGAAAATCGATTCAAGAACTACTAAATATATGACCCTGTATCACGGAACCCGCTTTGATTGATTTATCCTTAATACTATCTGGCAAAGGCCATCCCAAGCATGAAAGTAATTCCACAAACACAAACACATAAACACAAGAACAAGAGCTAAATTATCAAATGTAGGAGAAAACAAGAGAGACCCATTTGGGAAAACAGTGAAGAACATAAATCCATTTAAGCAAAATTTCAAATTTTCACAGTTGAGACAAATTTACAAGAGAGAAATCAAGAAAAGTGCAGTAATTTCAAAAGACAGAGAGAGATTTGAGTACCCTTTGAGAAGAAATTGGGAGAAATGATAGCTGAGAAACTAGGTCTTCTTATATCAAAGAGAATAAAGTACGAGAGCAAGCAACTAAGGTTTGAGGAAGACGAAAGCGCGATGCAGGCATGGCCACCAACAATCCGTCATTGGCAAAGTTGAGAGACTAAGAGACGAAGTGAGGTGGAAATATAATAGATGAATTCTAATTGGGGCTTTGTTTTTTATTTTTTTTATTTTTTTTTTTTTTTCCTTTTGCCTTTAGTAAAACAAATGGTGATGAATTGACTTTTCTCACATACCTAGGTCACCTAATCTTAGGTTATGTGAAGAACCCAATCTTTTCATCACCCAGTGAAAACAATTGGGCGGCAAAATTTGGCATCAAAAAAATTGTGAGGAATTTAGGCTTACTATGTGATGAACAACATTCCAAAATTGTTTTGTATCCCACAGTAGTATGTATGTGATGCTTTTTTTTAAATTCCTCACCTATTATACTAAAATGTGATGAATTTATAGGTGTCACATAAAATGTCGTCACCTAATCCATATTTTCTTGTAGTGAACGTAATAATCCCATGAGGAAACAATCCACCAGTGGAAGCGTTTGATCCTCAACTAAACATAAGGCCACCACACATATAGCTCACAAAAGGTTTTAATCAAAAGGTTCACACAAATACATATGATTGTCTACTTCAGGTGCGAGACAATTTTGTCAAGCTCTTCAGGAGTCCCGATGAGATTCATGTCATCCATATAAACTGCAACTATCACAAATTCGGAATATGACTTCTTAATAAACATGCATAGGCAGAGTTTGTTATTCACAAATTCCTTAATCAAATACTCATTCAGAGGTTATACCACATTTGCCCGGATTGCTTCAATCCGTAGAGTGAACTACTGTGATCTAGAACTTTGATTTCGTCATTGAAAGTCCTTCAAGAATTTTCATATAGATTTTCGTATCTAGATACCCATAGAGATCAGTTACCACGTCCATAAGCTACATATATCATATCAAGATCCTCTTAGAGATAGCGGAATGTTAAGACATCAATTACTGAGAAATACGTCTTCTCATAATAAATCACACGGTATTGAGAGAAGCCTTGTGTTATGAGGCGTGCCTTATATCGTACTATTTCATCCTCACTATGCTTACTTACAAAACCCCACTTGAAGCCAACAGGCTTCAAATGTGGAGGTGTAAGAACTACATGCCCAAACATTTTACGTTTCACAAGAACATGGTTGAATGTCATTGATAGGGATTTTACCACCTGCAAAAGTAGGGATAAAAACACACAAAATACTTGCAAGAGAACAAGGTAGTTGTAGTATAAATGGCTCAAGTAAGGTCGTTCTCCACAAGGATTGAATGAATAATATGTATTTAAACTAATTCTTAGCTAATTATTTGAAAACAAGGATTGGAAAAAGTTGATTTTGAAATTAAATGTAATAAAAATGAATTTAAATAAAATGATTAAAGAAATTAGCAAAATAAAGAAAATAAAGGAAAACGTTTTGAAAACCAATTTGTAAAAGGTCTAGGGTTCTGCCGTCCCCTTAACAATCCTATGTAGATCTACCAATTACTTATGAATTACCCATGCAACTTTGAAGGTTAGGTTTTCCTAATGCATATTCTACTTGTGGCATTCACGTTAGAATGTATATCAAACATGCATTTCATCTGTCGCATTCAGATCAAATATAAACATGCATTACTCATTACGCTCTGTGAAAACCCTTTGAAAAACCATACAACCCCTAAGATGTGGCATTCGTCCTAGGTGAAATTACAACTAATAATCATGAGAAGCAATACTCAATTCCCCGGTGGCATTCCGACCGAATTGCATCTTATTACTTATCCAAACATCCTAATGGTAGCTAAGCATTAAGATATAGAGACAATTTAAAGCACAGTGATTAAGAATTCAAAGTATGCATGCATAACATCCTAAGCAATTAAATAAAAACTATATATTCATGCTAAGGCTCAAGGCATCGCCCTAGAAAAAGGAGGTTCGTTACGAACAACCATAAAACAAAAGGAATTTTATTGAAATAGAAAAAGGATAGAAAACACCTTGAAATACAAAACGTCAAAGCCTAGCTAAGTTCTCCAAATTGATGTCTCCTCAATGTTGCATAGAGAACCCTAATGGCTAAAAAGACTTATTTATACTACTATAAAATAAAATCCTACCTAGAAAATGTCTTCTAAAAACTAGGAAACACAATAGAATAAGATAACTAGGAAATAAAAAGTTTCCTATTTGAACTAAAATTCGGACTTATCAGAAAATTAGTCTTTTGACCAACCAAATCAACTCTGATTTGGTCTCAAAAGGTCTCTTTTGAAAACTGAAGATGTCCCCTATAAATCCTCAGAAGGAATCTTCCTCAAAATATGCCATCTTGACCTCCAAAATACCCAAAACGGTCAGAAACATCAATCTGGGAAAGCTGCGCGCTGGGTCTTTATTTCATCACCACGGTCAAACGGTTTAGTAGAAAAATCTGGAATTTTGATACAATCATCTTGAAAGACTCACGAACATCCTCTAATTGCAATCACTCTAAAATTAATTCATTTGATAATTTTTTGATCCAGAAGAAGTCGAATGTCCTACATTGAAAATACACAACAAAGTATCAAAATTCTACCAAAATAACCAATAAATTATAACTAAGATTAGGGTAAAATATATAATAAAATATCACCTCATCAGTCATCACTCAACATAATACCAGTAGTTACTGAGTATGCGAATGCATCGTCAACTATCATCTCCTTTCCATTCAAAAGTACATCTAAGTTAGCATAATGGACCTAAATCTCACAATTCTCGAAATGAGGATTTGTCTCTTCAAGGACGCTACCGTAATCTAGAATAACCTCAAGTGTTGGAAAGGAGGAGTTGGCGATGGTAGGATTTGAACTATGTTCACTAGTTAGTTCTGCAACTTTCCTCTTCCGAGAAAGTGAATCCCTTGAGCCAATTAGTCTGCCACGCTTCTAGGTAGGAGCAGATGATTGGCTAGCTGTCATTGTACTACGTTAGTCATTATGTGTGGCAAACCTACCTTCAAGTGTTGTCTGGTACACATTAGTGGCGTTCCGCCCTTCTAGGACAATGGTTTGACATCCATTAGGCACATCTATCTTCGTAGGCACATTTGCAGTTGGTATATGTCATCTTGTCACTTTCTCTAGATCAATAAAAGCATTAGGCATGCTTTGAGCAATGCTCTGTAGATTTAAAATATGTCACACTTCATTTTCAGATTGTGTAGTGCAGGGATCAAATTGAGACGTCGTGGGATTCATCCTTGATGATTCATGTTGTTCTTCAAGAACGTTGACGTTCTCCTCTCCCCTGAAAGTAACAATTCATGAAATGAACGGTAAAGAGATCACTTGTCAATGGATCAAAGTATTGAACGATAAAAGGAGAATCATAGCTAACATATAGTCTCAATCTTCTCTAAGAATCTATCTGCACATAATTAAAAATAAATAAAAAATAAAAAAAAATCACTTTTTTGTAGCCAAGTCAAATTTTCTTGTACTAATGACAAAGCTAAAACAAGTTTACCATTTATTTCATTTCTTACATGATTACAAAACAAGATATTGCGGGAGAGAGAGAGAGAGAGAGAGAGAGAGAGAGAAAGAAGAATAAGAAGTAAATATTCAATGTAGTCGTTGTACCTAAAAGAATTTTACTGGACAATAACAAGCATTAAATTGTCTTAAAAATGACATTTATCCTTCTGCTACTTAATCAATTAGTTATTGGACAAAATCACATAGTTTTAGTTTTTAGTTCTTCTGAGTTCTGACAAAAGAGAAATAAAAAAACCATTGGCTTCCAGCTAAGAGAGCATATTTCCCAGTAGGGAATTAAACTTACACTTCAACAAAGAGAGAAGAAACAACTGTTAGAAATACACAAAAAAGCGGGGGCTAGAACAATTTTATACCTCAAATAAGAAATAACTTGGACCTTTACACCATCAGGTCCGCCACCATGTAAGTCATAAAAGAAAAGCCTTGAGCTTAAAGATCTCTTACTCATGACTCACCCTTGCATAAGAGTAAATTATTCAAATTAGAAAGAAAAAAAAAGAAAGTGATAGATGATACCCTATATAAATATTAGCCCATAAATTTGAATATCATCTGTGGATGCAAATTTTCGCCGTCTTCTTCTTTGATAAAAATGCACCTGCAAAATAATAACACCTAAGATTAAGGCCAAAAGCCTCACGTACCCACGATGTTTTTTTTTTTTTTTTTTTGGTTTGGGGGGGGGGGGGGTGGTTGGCAAAAGAATCTCCGTTGCTGAAATTAGAATTTTGAAAAGAAATGTGTTTAGGAGTTTGTCGGTAGCAATTGGCTTAGCTTTTTGGTGGGATAATAGAGCTATTTATAGGGGAGTGGCCGGCCCTATTTAGAGAATAGTGGCCGGGCATATATGGTGTAATTGGGTGAATAATTTTAAGATATTATGTGAAATAATATCTTGCAATTAACATGGCAATTAATCCTAAATTAAATAGGAAATTTGGGAGTTACCTTTTGAATAAGGATTTGATGAGGAGTGATGAAAGGGATTTGAATAAATATCATTTTGATCACCTTTGACTCTTCCTTGATTGAGCCATTATTGTTCGTTGCATGCGCATAGGAATCCCGGTGTGCCTTAAGGGTAATTTTGTTCTTTTTATCCAAAAGTCCATGTGTCTCCTCCATAATTTTCTTGATTATTTTCTTGATCTTCCCTTGCTTGCATGAAACATAAGATTGTTTCCTATTTTGGTGTAGATTTCCCACATTAATTTGGAAATTAGAATCTTATAGGAAAAGGAAATGAATCACTTCCAAAGTCTATTTAAGTCTACCTTAAGTAGATGATTAAATCAACTTCAAAGAGCAATTTAATCTACCCCTACAAAAGAGAGAAAGCTAGAGGATATTTGTTCTCCCTCCCCTAGCAATCTTCTACACTTGCCCATGCAAATGACCATCTTTCGTCGCTTTCTTCATCTTCACACCGCACCAAGGTAAGAAAAAATTAATTTTTCCCTGTCTTCGTTATTTTTTGGAGCCTCAAGGCTTCAAATTTGGCTCGATGGGGGTCCAGGATATGTGAAAAGATGGTTGAAAAGCCACAACAAAGTTACTGTTGTGGGTGGCTGCTATCGATTGGCGCGGCGGCGGCTGGGCTTAAGCCGAGGGTTGGTGATGTAAGTTGGGCTCAGCGCATGGATGGCTTAGGCCAGGGCTGAAGCTCGAGTTCGTGCGGGTGAGAGGAAGGAACAGCTCAGGCCTCATTCCTTGGATTGGACTATGGGCCACTGGCTTGGCCCATGTGAAAGAAGAAAGAGAAAGAGGGGGAGTACAGGGGTGTTAACCCCCTCCAATTGGATTGGGCTGAAAGAGAAAGGGACCAGGTCATGGGGCCTGGCATGGCTGCTAGGCTCATGCGGTGTTAGGCCTGTGGCTTGTTGCTCATTAGGCTGTGGGGCCTAGTACACTGCTGCTTTTTTTTTTACGTGCAGCTGTTTAACGATTCTTTCCTTGCGTCCTTATAGAATTTCTTCAAGCATGCCTTCTTCAAGTCACAAAGTGATGGTGGTGTGCTGCCGTTGTATCGTCAAGGCAGGTCTTTAAGTAAAGTAGGCTACTTCAAGGCTACTCACTTCAAAATTAATTCCAATGATTCATTCAAAGATTTCCTTGAAGCATATAGGCACGTCATTCCATCTGGGGTGTGTGTGAAGCACGTCAATAAGGGGAGCAATCATTAGCCATGTAGTGGGACTTAAAGAGCTATCAAGTTTCACCTCTACTACTTTGTGTTGGGGTTTACTTTTCCCATGCTGCATTTCTTCCAAGAAATACTTTACTCCATGAAGTGTGCCCCCACTCAATATTCTCCAAATGCATTTCGTGTGATGGTAGGTTGCTCAATCTAAGCCAATTCTTTGACAGTTATTCTTTGACTTGGATCTAACTATCAACGAATTCTGGTACTTCTTTGAAATAGGCCATATTGATGGAGTTGGGTAGCTACGATCATGTCATAGGCTATTTGATCATTTAAGCAAGGGAAATCATGATTGAACTAATAAAACTTTGGAGATAAGTGGATAATAGGAGTCTGATTCTTCCTCTGAGCTGCGTGTTTTGACAATTTTCATCACCGGTAAGTAAACTACTTGGTCTTTAGGCTGCTTTGTGCTTTTGGTGAGCTGCCCTCTGATTTGTTGATTATCATCCTCTGTCTATGTAGATTTGAAATTTGGCTCAATTCCCAACACTTTTCCAGATATGAAGAAGGTGCACGTTGCTTTAGGTATCCCCTTGAGTACCGTGAATGGCGTTGGTTGTTTAGTCCTCTTCACTGGGAAAAAGGTGGGTTACCCCCAAGAGAAGAGGTAAAGCGAATCAAAGCGGATGCATTTGATCATCCGATTGCTGTCATGGAACCTGCTATGAATGAAGATGGAAAGAAGAGATCTTCCCCGCCTACTCAAGAGATGCCAGTTGAGTAAAAACCAAAGGCTTCGTCAGCTGCTTGTGAGGGTTCGTCCACTGCCGAGAGGCTTGTGATTGACTTGATTTCTTCCAAGGGGAAGAAAGATGAGGTTGCTAGATCTTAGTCGGTGACTTATGCCATGCTAAAGATAGTTAGTACGATTGCTCATAGGATTGCTTAGCATAGAGGTTCCATCGTGCCCCTAGTGCCGAAGTCTATGCCAAGACGTCCGTTAGGATCTAAGTCTGGTTCACCTTTGGAGAGGCTTGCTACTATGAAGAGTGATAAGGTGGACCGTGTTGCTAAAGTGGCACCATGGCCTACTCCTCTTGCTACTGAGACTAGTTCGCCTGCTAAAGTGGCATCGTGAGCAGTTGTGAGAAATCCACCAAGCCTATTAATGGATAGGCTGCTTACATCTTTGCACTTTTGAAGCTAGATCTGCTTGAAGACATGGACTTGTGTGATAAGCTTGTTGATGGCGTTAGAGGGGTTGTTTGCCCAAGTTCCTTTGCAAAGCATACAACTCAATATAGGAGGAATGCTCTGTTTGCCATGATGCAAAAAACGATGATAATGTAACAGGAAGTCACGCATGGTACTTCCTTAGATTGTAGGCTAATCTTGTACGGACCTTTCCAGATAGGATCCATCTTTTTGGAGTCTTCTCTAGGTATTGTGCCATATTCGGATGTTTTGTTGTGTACTCCCTAATAGTTTGGTTGGTGATTAGCTAGGAATCGAAATGAATTGCAAGCTTTTTCACTGCCAAGTCTTTTGCCATTCAAAGGCCTGCTAGTAAAGATTTGTACTCTGCTTCGTTGTTAGATGCTTTGAAGCCTAGAGTGATTGCATGTTCAAGTATCGAACCGTCTGGGGTGACAAGGACCACGCCTGCTTCCGAGCCCTTATAATTGGATGTGCCATCGACGTGCAAATGACAGAAGCCATCATCGGGTGAGGCAGACATGGCTAAGGCATACTCGGTTGCCTCCAGGGCATTATTGGGTCGCTCTGTTGCGTCGCCTAAGCTAGGAGTGAATTTTTCTATGAAGTCCGCCAAGGCTTGGGATTTTATCATCGTGTGGGGTCGGAAAACTAAGCTGTATTAGCCAAGTTCCAACGCCCATTTCATTACTCGTTGAGAAGCATCTGGACCATGTAGGATTGATTTGAGATAGTTCAGCAAGTCTTGGATTTCACACTCATCAGCCTATTTGTCTCATTGTTCCTTCTTGATTACTTTAAAAAAAAGTATGCATCGATCAGTGAACCGCGAAAGGAAGCGGTTGAGCGCATTTGCTCGTCTGGTTAAGCTTTGGATCTCCTTCAAGGTAGTTGGAGACTTCATCTCTAAGATTGCTCGAAGCTGTTTGGGATGTGCTTCGGTTCCTCATTGGGTTACTAGGTATCCTAAGAATCTACCTAAAGATACTCTGAATGTGCATTTAGCAGGATTAAACTTCATCTTGTACTTTCTATGGATGTCAAAAGTTTTCGCCAAGTTGCCAATATGGTCTGATATCTGCTTGCACTTCACCATGATGTCGGCGACGTAGACCTCCATGGTTACTACAATTTGGTTCTTAAACATCATGTTTACCAGTCGTTAGTAAGTAGGTCCTGCATTCTTGAGGCCAAAAGGCATGACTTTGTAGTAGTTAGTGCCTCGTTCGATTATGAACATGGTTTTCTCCTTGTCAGGCTTATGCATGGCTATTTGGTTGTAGCCAAAGTATGCATCCAAGAAACTGAACAGCTGGTTCTCAGAAGTTGAATATACTAGTAGATCGATTTAAGGAATTGGATAAGGATCCTTTGGGCATGCTTTGTTGAAGTCGGTGTAGTCTATGTAAACCCTCTATTTACCCTTCTATTTCTTTATTACTAGCACGACATGGCTAGCCAAGTTGAGTGTGATATCTCTTCTATGAATCTGACCTCTAGTAGCTTGCCGATTTCCGCTTCAATGATCGCCACTCGTTCGGGTGCGAAATATCTTATCTTTTGGATCACCAGTTTGGCAGCGGGGTCGACGTGTAGCTTGTGGTAAGCTATCTTAGGGTTGATGTCGGGCATATCAAAAGGTGAGCATATGAAGATGTCACAATTTTCCCTAAGAAAAGCCTTGACTTCCTTATTTTCATTCGGGCTTAGAAGTAAGTCGATTCTAGTAGTCTTCTCCGGCTAATGGGGATCAAGAATGATGTGTTCGGCGTCCTCTTCAGGTTTCCATCTTGTTTCATCTACTGGCGCGTTGATTTGGACACCATATTCTTAATCTATCTGTTGTGATTGCTATTTGGTAGCTTCGTCGTCTTTTTGGACCTCGGTAGCCTCTAAGAGGGTAAAGGTCTTCTTCTTTGACTCCTTTAGTACTTAAACAATGCATCATCGAGATGTGGCCTGGTCAAACTTGATTTCTCCGACTCCTCATCCCGGGATGCAAAATCGAATTTTTTGATACTTGAATGAGGTTTCAACGTCCAGCTTTATCGGCCAAGGTCACCCTAGAATCCCATTATAGGGAGATGGGTTACTTACTATCGTGAACATATGCTTTGAGACGATTGGCGATGTTCTCACGTTAAGTGTAATGTTGCTGATGGCAGTCGAGGTGTGTTCGTTGAATCCAGTAAGTACCTCCGCTCAGCGTATGATCATGCTTTCTAGGCCCATCTTTTGAATTACTAAAAGATGAAGTAGGTTAACCGCACTTTTGTTGTCCATCATTATTATGTCGACTATAGAGTGGGCTAGTTGGACAAATACCACTAGTGTGTCGTCATGTGGGAAGTCAATGCCTTTGACATCTTGCTCGGTGAAGTCAATGATGGGTCCATGTTGGGTGTTGACTGCCTGGACCTTAAGACTAATAGAGCTTCCTGAATCTTTCTTTTATTGGAGTTATTGGTGGCCTCCAACTGCTCGGATTTGGCGAAGATGCCATTGATCCAAATTATCTTGGTTGGTGGCTCTTCGTCTACATTTGCATTCCTTCTAGGCTGCAACTGGCTTGTCCAAGTAAATGTTAACCTTGCCTTCTTTCACCACTTTCTTTAGGTAATTCTTCCAAGTTTAGCAGTCCTCAGTTGTGTGACCTAGACCTCAATGTAATGCGCAGTACTTGGTGTGGTCCAACTTGGAGGTATCTCCCTTTGATTGCTTCGACAGTTTGAACCATGGTTCTTTCTTGATGTCATGGAGGATTTGGTGGATCAGGAATGAGAACTTAAAGCAGTTCTTGGGCGTTGGGCCTCCTTTAATCGAGGATCGATCCATGCGCTTGGCCTCCTACCTGCCGTTGTTGTTGTACTGCTTCCTATCCTCATTCTTTTGAGCTACTGCTGATTTTTTTTTAGGGCGCTCGGGTGCCTTGTCTGCTCGTCGAGCCTCGTCCCGAAGTGCATGCTTCTCTGCCATAGCGAATAAGTCTGCCAGAGTTAGATCTTTTTTCATGATCAATTCTCCGAATAACAGGTGGTCTGCTAGAAGTCCTTTTTGGAAAGCTGCACTAGCTATTAAGTCGTTGCATCGGAGTATCTTTGCCTTCTTTTCTTTGAACCTCTTCACATAGTCGGGAAACAACTCCTTAGGGTTCTTCTTGACGTTGAACAATTGGTCAAACTTCTTCTTGATTGAGTGATAGGATGAATACTCCTTGGTGAAAAACAAAAAAAAACACATCGAAACTTTGGATAGATTGTGGCGGCAGGGTGTGGACCCAATCTTGCACCTCACCTTATAAAGTGGTGGCGAATATCTTTCACATAAGAGCGTCGTTGTTCCGATAAAAGATAATTGCACTTTGGTAGTGCTTTAGGTGCCTCTCCAGGTCTCCATCTCCTTTAAAGGATATGGAATGTGGCATGTTGAACTTACATGAAGACTCTGCCTGCTCGATCTCGTCCATGAAGGATGACCTACTTATGCTGGTCATATCCCGTCATAATGCCTTGTCAGTGACCTCATTGTGTTGGAAATCGAGCAATGTTCTAAAAAACTGCCTAGGCGCTGGGCGGGTTGGAACCGAGGTGATTTCATGCAAAACGGCTGGTAAAATCGGGGTTGCTCTAGGCGGGCTAGGCGGCTCGGTGGTTTTTTTTTTTTTTTTTTTTTTGAAATTTGTTTAAAGTCTAAGTTCTAACCCGTGCTCTGCAGCTCTCTCTTACTCTAATTTCACAAACAAGTACAAAACCAAGCCGTCATCACTTCTTCTTTCTACCCATTTCTCAAATTCTTCAATTCCTTATTTTCCTCCTATTTTCCGTTTTATGTTGTTTTAAATTGTGAACTTGTTGTACATGTCATCCTACAATACTCCTTAGTATGGTTATATGGCATATATGCTTAATGTGTTTTTAAATTTTGGACTTGTTGGATACTCTTTTGCATTTTATCATACAAGTATAATTTTTTGTAAGTGTCAATATGCACTTATTTACAAAATATACAAGAAATTTACCTAAATCCGCCCAAGCCGCTTAAGCACTATGCACCAGCCTTCCGCCCGACTAGCGCCTAGCATTTTTTAGAACCTTGAAATCGAGCAATCGCTTGGTCAAGAGCCTCTCTGCTTCTTCTTGAATTTTCCTTTGTTAGGGTAGCAAAGCTTCCGGTTGCCCCTGGTCGTGACCTGTTGGTCTAGGCTGCTCTTCCATATGTTCAGCTCGTCTATGTTGCAGCCGCGCAGCCGCGGGTGCATGTGGTACGTTCCTAGCAGGCGAGCGAATTACTCGCAAGCTGCCGGTTGAATTTGAGCCGGATTGAGTGACTACTTCTCTCCGTCTATCATGCTACCTACTCTGATGTGATGTGGAGGCTGCTCCTTGCAGGCCCAGTTGCGAATGAACACTTCACCTAGAAGATTGTTCATGTTGATTATCAGAGTATGGCCCCAACCGTATAGATTTCCTTGTTTCCTTCCCCGTTGAGAGTACTTGCTTTGTTTGCTAATATATTAACTCTAAAATAGGGATGGTCAAGGAACTAACTGGTGGATATAAAATCAAGTATCATTCGAATGGGCTCGACAAGGATCCAATTGAGATTGACCTTACTCCTCCTTTCAGGTCCGTAAACTATATTTTGGTCATGCACATTACAGCTTAAACATATGTTAAGAAACTTATTTGGTGGTTTTAACTGTAACTGCTGCAGAAGGATCGACATGGTTGAGGAATTAAATAAGATTGCAGGTCTCAACATAAATCCAGAGGATCTCTCCAGTGCGGAAGCTAACCAATATCTTAAGGATGTGTGCAAGAAGTTTGATATCAAATGTTTGTCGACATTCATTGTTTATCAACATCATCAACCAAACCATAAACTACATCAACATAAAATTATTACTCAGTAAAAGTATTCCATTTAAGTGTACAAGACAATAAGCTTACTTGCAGGATTCGCCATAAAAACTAGCAGCAAGGTTCTTCTCTTCTCTTAGATTTGTAATAGTTCTCACTTTCAATAGGACTAGTGCTATATGAACATGGTAATCTGAGAAGAAGGACCAAGCGATATTTATGGTCTAAAATGATAACTGCCCCTCCTATCGTGGCAGCGGTTACATGTCAGTTTTTAGAGTTTGAAACCAACTCTAATTCAAAAGTTTGAGTTCTATTGTTTCCCTCCTCTGTAATTTATCATAATTAAATTACTACAAGCCCAATATTAATATAAGTCCATTTGTTTTCTTGACATACTCTAAACTATGGTTTTATTATTACTCACATCATGGAAAAAATCTAACATTCTCCCACATGAGTATAATTAAACCATACACAACATATATGTTCAAGCAAACGAAGGTGATCACTGACTTTTATTAATCATAATGACTTTTACAATCATCCACAATAACTCATCAGTTGAACTCAAGAAAACTTCATACATAATACATCATATGAGTACTCCAGAATTACAAACTGATCAAATCAAGTGAAAGCATCGCAAAATTGGAGAGCTTCAGTAGAGAGCTAAATGGTACCGGTATTGCTCCCACATTCGATTGGTCATCTTGATACCTTTATGTATCCTTCATTATTTCTGCATTACGTAACATTCCATGAAGCACATGAAATAACCAAAAATGCAGATTGCATATAAGAAATGCTGTCTGTTGCTATACCAAACAACATAGCTTTATAAACATCAAATCATCAATATAAGTAAAGTTATCATACCTTACTCCCACATTCAAACATTATCAAGACATCCTTGCAAACCCATATTAGTTACATGTCTTTGGAAAGCTGTCACATGTAAGGCCTTTGTCAATGGGTCTGCAATCATGTTGAAAGTTCCAATATGTTCTATCTCAATTACTTTATCCCTGACCTTGTCTTGTACTTTCAAATATTTGATGTCCATGAGTCTTGATGCCTCTGATCTTCTATTGTTTTTAGCAAAGAAAACAGCTGCAGCATTGTCACAATAGATCTTCAAAGGCTTTTCAATGCTCCTTACAACCTCCATTTCACGAATTAAGTTTCTTAGCCAATTACTTTGCTTCATTGCCTCGAAACAACCAATGTATTCCGATTCCATTGTTGACACAGCCCTTGTAGTTTGCTTCTTACTCCTCCATGAGACTGCACCTCCACACATCATAAAAATATATCCACTTGTTGACATCCTATCATCCACACAACACCCTAAGTCGGCATCAGTGTAGCATACCACTTCCAAATTTTCTACTACATGAATCCCAAAAACATAATCTCGAGTCTTCTTCAAGTACCTTAGAACTTTCTTTCCTGCATTCCAGTGTGCCACACCGGGATTCGATTGAAATCTCCCTAAGACACTCAATGCAAAAGCCAAGTCTGGTCTAGTGCATACTTGTGCATACATCACACTTCCCACTAATGAAGCATAAGGCTTACTTTTCATGTCTTCAATCTCAAGGTTTGTAACTGGACACTGAGCCAAGGAAAGTTTATCTCCTTTGCCTATAGGTACATCACCATTGCTGCAATTTGCCATGTTGAATCTCTTAAGAACTTTGTCAATATAGTTCTTTTGAGAAAGACCAATGGTTCTCCTTGACCTATTCCTCACAATTTCAATGCCCAAAACAAAGTGTGCTTCACCCAAATCCTTCATGTCAAAACTGTTAGATAACATACTTTTGGTTTCATTAAGAAATTGAACACTTGAACTAGCCAAAAGTATGTCATCAACATATAAAACCATGAAGATGAAATCTGATCTTATCAACTTCATATATATACAGTTGTCAATTTTATTTTCTACAAAGCCAAGTGAAGTCACTACCTGATCAAATTTCTTGTACCATTGTCTAGAGGCTTGCTTAAGTCCATAGATCGACTTATTGAGCTTGCATACATAACTCTCTTTCCCCCTTTCAATGAATCCCTATGGTTGTTTCATATAAATGGTTTCATCAAGATTGCCATTCAAAAAAGCAGTTTTGACGTCCATTTGATGCAACTCAAGGTCAAAGTGAGCTGTGAGAGCCATGATGACTCTAAAGGAATCCTTGGTGGAAATAGGTGAAAATGTTTCTGTGTAGTCCAGTCCCTCTTTCTGTGTAAAACCTTTAGCCACCAACCTGGCCTTATGTCGTTCAATATTCCCATTGCTGTCTCTTTTGGTCTTAAACACCCATTTGTTCCCGATTGGCTTTATATCATTTGTTCCTTCAACCAAGCTCCAGACACCATTTGCTTTCATGGAATTCAACTCATCTTGCATGGCAGCATGCCATTAGGAGGCTTGTGGACTTTCTATGGCCGCATTATATGTGGTGGGATCATCAAACCAAAATCATACTCTACTTCGTTCAAATAGGTCACATAATCATTTGATAATGCTGACTTTCTGGTTCTTTGTGATTTCCTAAGAGGAACAGCTGCCTGCATCAGTGTTGTTGGATTAGAGGATTCTGCATGTCCACTTGAGATTGGTGGTGTTGCTGCATGTTGACTTGAAATTGCTTGAGGGATCAACATTTCGTCAATGTCGTGAATGACATCTTGATGCTCATGCATTGGAGTAAGTTGCTCATGGACCTGTGAAAGTGCACTATTTGATGGAATAGTTGTTAGCAAAGTTAGAACACTCGTACCATTTGTAGATGACTGATTATTCTCTTCCATTTGTTCAAACACATAACTATCCCTTGAATGGGAGTACAAAGCTCCACCATCTTCAATGAACTTGGCATTGTTACTCTCTGCCAAACGAGTGTGTGCATTAGGGCAATAAAAACGATAGCCCTTGGATTTCTCAGGATACCCTACAAAGTAACAACTTGTAGTCCTCATATCCAATTTCTTCTCATGGGGATTGTATAAACGAGCTTCACATCGACAACCCCAAGTATGGAAATATGAAAAACTGGGCGTCCTTCCTGTCCAAAGTTCAAAAGGAGTTGAACAAACAGCTTTACTTGGTACACGATTTAATATATAAGTAGCTGTTCTTATAGCCTCTCCCCAAAGAAACTCAGGGAGTTGTGAATGGGAAAACATACTCCTAACCATCTCCTTTAAGGTTTGATTTCTACGTTCTGCAACTCCATTTTGGGAGGGCATACCAGGTGTAGTATACTGAGCAACTATGCCTTCTTGTTGCAAATACATGGCAAAGGGTCCCTTTTGTTGGCCAGCTTCTGTAAACCTACCAAAATATTCTCCTCCACGGTCTGATCTTACAACCTTAATGTGTTTTTCCAATTGTTTTTCCACTTCAAGTTTAAAGATTTTAAAACAATTCAAAACCTGTGTTTTTTCAGAAATCAAATAAAGATATGTATACCGAGAGAAATCATCTATAAAGAGCACAAAATAAGAGTTGCCACAAATCGTTCTAGTTGGAAATGGACCACAAACGTCAGTATGAATAATTTCTAAAAGATCATTGCTTCTCTTCGAATTTGACTTGTTATTTGATGAAGTAGTTTTACCCTTATAACAGTCAATACAATTTTCTAAGTCGTGAAAACTTAGATTTGGCAATGAACCTGATTTCACCAATCTCATCATTCTCTCCTTGGATATATGCCCAAGTCTCCTATGCCATAACATAGAAGAATTATCATTAGTGAGCATTCTCTTTGAGGCCGAATGACTAACATTATGACATTCATGAAAATAGGTACACTGGATCTGCCAAAGATCAGAATTAAGTGAAGCATAACCCAACAAATTATCCAACTGATCCTTTAAATAAAAACGAATACTTAAGTCATCACCAACATATGAAAAACCATCTTGTACAAACTTAGTAGCTGACAACAAATTCTTTCTCATTGAAGGTACATAAAGGACATTATTTAACACCAAAACATAACCTGAAGAGAGTTTTAACATAACTTGACCAACAGACTCAACATTGACACGACTTCCATTTCCAACATAAACACTATAATGCTCCTTATTTTGGCTCTCCTGGCTTTGAAATCCCTATAAAGAATTGGTTATATGCACAGAACAACCGGTATCAAACCACCAAGAATTTTGAGGAATAAAAACCATGTTTGATTTTACTGTTACAAAAACATTTATTTGTTTTATACCTTTCTTAATGAGCCATGCTTTGAATCCTGCACAATCCTTCCTTAAGTGCTCGAAAGAATTGCAATGATGACACCTCTTGAAGTGGGGTTTATTTATCTTAAGACCAGAAATCGTGGAAGGAGTATCACCTTTATTAGGTCTTGCAGAATTTGAACCATGTTTCTTTGACCCTTGTGCAGCATTTGGTTTGGAACCTATGTAATTCGACTTCCCTTTGTCAAACTTAGAAGTTCCAGTAGCTTTATTTTTTCCTTTTCCAGCATGAATCAGATTGACGCTGTCAATTTTTGACTTCTTCATTCTTTCTTCTTCTTGGTAGCATATGGAAATCAGTTCATTGATATTCCATGTTTCCTTCTGAGTATTATAGCTCACCTTAATTTGCTCATAATCATTTGGCAGTGAGAATAAAGCCAAATGAACAAGGAATTGGTCAGCTATGGCAATGTCCATTGCTTTCAGTTTGTTAGAGAGGTTGACAAGTTTGAGCAAATGCTCTCTAACACTCCCAATGCCATCATGCTTAGCATTGATTAACTCTGAAAGATAAACACCAGTCTCAGCCTTATCAGAACTTTTAAACTTTTCCTCAATCTGGGCCATGTACGACTTGGCCAAGTCACACTTTGGAATACCACCCCGAATATGCTCCTCCATTGCATTTTGCATGATTAACAGTGACATTTGATTAGCCCTTTCCCATTTGGCAAATGTCTCCTTTTCTGCAGCAGTACTATCTTCAGTCAAGGCTGTTGGTTGAGGCTGGGAGAAAGCAACGCTGAATTCAAGCATCCCCAGATGCATTTCAATTTGTTGCTTCCAAGTCTTAAAGTTATTGCCGTTAAGTTTCTCAATGTTCATCAAGTTAAGCATATTGAAACCTGCAATTTTTGATAGAAATTTGATTCGAAATTCATGAGTTTTGTGACAAAGAAAAGAAACTTAATATTCTTTGTCATCCAACAACTATAGAACCAATCACACTTTTGAGCAAGAAACTGTCTATATATATATATACAAAAGATGAATTTCCAATCATGCACAGCAAAACATAAACACTGGAAGTTATGTAAATACAATGCCTTTGGGCAAGTAGGGTTACAGACTTTGCAAGTTCCATGTTTCACTGTACAATAATTCATAGCTAGTCCCAGTAGATTATTTCTTTGGAAAGTTCTCTACTTGATAAAGCATACAAATTATAACCACTTTACTACATTGAAACTGTAAAACCTTAATAGTATGCAGATCACTTTGGTGACTCATTCATGTCGTTTTGCAGATTCATCAACAGATAGTATAAATATTTATATATTGCCCTCAAATGAACAATTTCAATTTGTTCTCATTTGATTAGAACTCTAGCAACCAATTGAGAAAAAATTATAATGACACATAATGCTCATTGTAGCAGTTAATTCATCAGATTGCAGTAATATTGGTTGCAGTATAAAACTGTTGACTCTAAAAATTACAAAACCTACATGGCGCGCAGGCCGAGTAACTAATAAGCTAACTACATCCTTCGGTTGAATGCGGGGCGTGCCAACTCGTCGGCCGAGCTTGGCCGAGGAGTAAAATTTGTTGATGTCGCGTTGAGCGCGTCGTTGACTTCTCTATCTTGCGATTGCGACCGAGGAAGGAACACTCTCGGTCTCTGGGTTCTACAGCCTGAAGACAAGGCTACTAATTCTGCGGAGTTCACAAATCGTCGGAGCCCGATTCGGTCACTGTGATTATATTCGTAAGAGTATAAGCACGTCGAATCGAGACCAAACTATATGGGCACAGGTACTCAAACGTGATGTATGTCTTGATGGTAAACGTAGTTCGGCCGTCGGAATGCCGAACCCTGAAACTTACTTGCGAGTATCCAATCATACACTCACTCGGCGTCCAGCACGCCGAGCGATGCAATTCGTAACACCTGACTATGCCGAGAAGGCTAGCAAGGTGACCTCTGCCAACAAAGGTTCGAAAACCCTTCTCGGTCGAGACTTAGATAGATAACCGGTCGACCTCGACGCAGTGCTGTTTATCCAAACTGAAGGTGCTTCTTGGTCGGCTGATTCTGCGGCAGCAGTGCTGTTTATCCAAACTGAAGATGCTCGCCGGGTGCTTCCACAGTGCTGTTTATCCAAACTGAAGGTGCGTCGGCAGAAAAGAAAAGGAAAAATCTCAAGGTGTTTGAGAGGTTTTGCGCAGGGCAATTGTATGCTGATTTGAAGGGGCTTTTCCGTTGCATGATTTCTTGTATTTATAGCACCCCATTCCTTGAGACCAATTCGCATTCTGATTTGGATTGGGAGTCCTTATCCCATTTCGACTCTAACTCGAACAAACCTACTCCCACTGGGATTCTGAATTTTCCTTCTTTTCGAGGCTTTATTCCTTGCCGGTCGAGAATCCTGGTCGCACCAGGACTTCCTCGACCTTTTCTATTTATCCGGACTACTTAGGATAGGATTTGGCCGACCCTGCCAACTGGCCCGGAGTTTATTATTCGGCCCATAGTATTTGTCATCACCTTGGGCCGAGCACATCCTGCTACTCGGCCCAACAATAATATTTTGGGCCCAAACAAAAACACAAGGAAAGATTTAATAATCTTGCAGCAGATCATGAATTAAATCGAAATATATCATTGTCAGTATGAGTTTATGGTTCAGATTGACCTGCTCTGATACCACATGTCGACATTCATTGTTTATCAACATCATCAACCAAACCATAAACTACATCAACATAAAATTATTACTCAGTAAAAGTATTCCATTTAAGTGTACAAGACAATAAGCTTACTTGCAGGATTCGCCATAAAAACTAGCAGCAAGGTTCTTCTCTTCTCTTAGATTCGTAATAGTTCTCACTTTCAATAGGACTAGTGCTATATGAACATGGTAATCTGAGAAGAGGGACCAAGCGATATTTATGGTCTAAAATGATAACTGCCCCTCCTATTGTGGCAGCGGTTACATGTCAGTTTTTAGAGTTTGAAACCAACTCTAATTCAAAAGTTTGAGTTCTATTGTTTCCCTCCTCTGTAATTTATCATAATTAAATTACTACAAGCCCAATATTAATATAAGTCCATTTGTTTTCTTGACATACTCTAAACTATGATTTTATTATTACTCACATCATGGAAAAAATCTAACAATGTTCCCCTCCTGAAACAACAACTCGTCTGTTAGAAAAGGTAACTCATTGTCTTCTTCCTCCCATATATTCTTTAAAATCAAGTACATGAATCAGGATACTATCTCTGGTTTTATGTGGTGGCGGGGAATGACGTTACACTCAATGCAATGTTATGCTTTTCTCAAATTTACGTTTTCTTTCCATTTTTCAGTTAAGAAAAAACCTAGTCGCTTGGAATCTTAATGTGTGATGGATATGAAAAATGACTGCGTGCATCAGTTTTTACTTTTCGGTTCATTTTCTATTTTTGCAGCTTGTGGGCCACTTTTTGGAAGTGACGTGTGTAAATCCTGCGTTTATCATTAACCATCCTGAGATAATGAGTCCTTTAGCAAAGTGGCATCGATCGAAACCTGGCCTGACTGAACGTTATGAATTGTTTGTCAACAAGCATGAAGTACGTCTACCAACTTGAGGATTTGAATGATTTCTTGATTGGCTACCTTTTTCTCTGTCATTAAGCCTGTTTACGATTTTCATTTGCTTTCCAGCTTGCCAAATGCATACACAGAATTGAATGATCCTGTGGTACATCGCCAACGATTTGCTGATCAACTCAAGGTATCAGTTAAGTGTTCAGTTATGGTACCTTATTAAACAATGTTTGCAGAAATCTAATGATATATGGTTTTGGGTTCAGGACCGACAATCAGGTGATGATGAAGCAATGGCTTTGGACGAAGCATTTTGTAGAGCTCTTGAGTACGGGTTATCTCCAACTGGTGGTTGGGGTTTGGGCGTTGATCGGCTCTGTATGTTGCTAACTGATTCACAAAATATTAAGGTTTATCTCTCTCTCTCTCTCTCTCTCTCTCTTGTATTTGTTTCGTGTGAACTGTTTCTCTCTCTCTCTCTCTCTTTCTTGTATTTGTTTCGTGTGAACTGTTTCTCACTGTCTATTGTTTGTGGTTGGACAGGAAGTTCTACTCTTCCCGGCTATGAAACCACAGGATGAGCCTTCTGCTAAAGGTACTAACTTCTTTTGGAATAACTTTCCTCGAATAAATTTATAAAACTTTCTTGTGGACCTGAATTCTTCTTCTGTTTTATGCTATGTTGCAGAATATTTTACGTTTGATTTGTATAAGCACATTTGGATCTCTAACTGTAGTTCTTTTGCATTGTTCAGCCACTTTAGGTGCTTGAGATTATTGGCATGCATCGCTCAATTTTTGTAGCATTCATCGGACTTGAATCGGCGGTCTTATCAATGGCTGGTGTACCTTTTTGGTTTTATTTTTTACCGTTATATCTATAGTGTTTTCGTGTAGAGCTATAGTTGTCTGACTATTCATACACTTGCATTATATGTCTCTGTTGTGTTAGTTTCTTTTGAACAAGGATCTGTTACAACTGAAAAGAAAAAGTCTCTCACCATCTGTTGGTTTGGTTCGTTCATTTGCTATCATTAAAAAATTTGTAGTGAAAAAATTTGGAATAAAATTTATTAAAAAATAAATTGAGAGACAATTCATACCTTTAATTTTCTTCCTATTCGGTCACAAACCTACAACAAACAAAATTACTTAATTACACAATTAAACAAAAAATTTAACAAATAAAAAAACCTTAAATTAATTGGGAGAGGGATGACGAGATATGGGTGATGAGTTGGGTATGAGAATGGTTGTGAGAGAGAGAGAGAGAGAGAGAGAGAGAGTAGAAATATGGCAGAGAAGAAGAGAGTTGTTGGGGAAAGAAAGAAGAAGGGAGAAGCAGAATGAAAAGGAAGGCCACGCGGCCTGTTTTAACGAATTGGGTTTGCTCGACGAAATGGTTCGTCTGGTAACCTCACCTATGTCGTCGAGCAAAGAATCGTCATCTGGTACACAAACAAAAAATGGTCACGAAAAAAAAAGATGGTTTGTCGGGCAAAGTCATTTTATCCTACGAATTTGTTCTTTTGTCAGTCAAAAGGTGGCATAATACTCACCAATTTTTCACTTGGCAAGAAAACTATGCCTGATGAAGAATAGTTTGCCCGTCGAAATGTTTCGTCACCTAAATTCTCCGAAAAAAAATAAAAAACATTGACCACTTTTGTCCGATCAAATTTGTTTGTCTGTCGAGTAAAGTTTCTTTGCCCCACGACATTTCGTCGGACAAATAATTTTTAGTAAAGATATATAAATTGTCCAAAAAGTTTATATAGCACATGTATACCATTATTGCTGTGACGACCTGTCCCGAATTATAATATGTATTATTCTAGAAAGCATTGAAGAGACAATTTTACCCTTGAGTGTTGGGTTGTGAAGGTATGCATGGGCTAAGGAAAAATGGACCAATTATTTCATTTCCTTTTTTTTTTTTTTTTTTGGACCCAATTGAAATTTGGGGTTGTTTTGGATGATTTTCTTAGCCTATAATTGGTGGCCCAATTAGAGCTTAAGGATTTTTATATGTGTATACCCAATCCGGATCAAGACACGCACACTCACACATGTGCAACCTTTACCTGTCACTCTCTTTCTCGAACACTATTTCCGTCTGTACAGTTCGTACGCACACGCGCCCAACTAGCTTCATCTTGCACGGATCGAGATAGTGGAGACCATTTACAAGTTCCTTGCAAGCTCAGGAGTAGAGCTATACCTTTAGTTTGGATGATGGACCAGGGAGTTCAGACAAGGTGTCCTGTTACTCCATCGTAATCAAGGGTGTTTCACGGAGTTTTAAAGTTCTAGGGAGTCTTAAAGTAACTTCATGAAGCTTATAGAGAAGTTTTGGAAGGATTTTGGACATCGTGACACTCGAGTTTGTCGAGTTGCAGGGTTGGCCAAGCTATTGAGATTTTTCCGGCCAAATTCCATTGGTTTTAGGACTCCAAAGTGAAACCGGCGAGTGCAGAGGTGACCGGTGCCGGACTTCGGCGAACCAATGAAGGAGAAAGGGAATATTCCGTCAACTTTGACGGAATATTACTAACGGCGTCAAGTGAGACATTTCTAGAGGACAAGCGTAGTCAAACGAGGCTCGGGGGTTACGACCCTGCCACATATTAGTGAGTGGGCTTTTGGTTTTCAGTATATATATGCTTGGTATTTTTCCCATAAACTTATTTAAATGGACTTATGTTTTGAAATGCCATGCCAAATATTTTATACTTAGAATATGCATTTAGTAGTTGCACATATTTATGTTTGACGCTGCAAAAGCTCAGGTAAATGCCAGGTGAGTTTATAGATTGCGGATGTGAGTTGCATGATTATGTTGAGATGTATTATAGCTCATAAACATGCACCCTGGTGTTAGTGCTCCTGCCCGTAGTCAGGGCATAGTCCTTCACATGATGTTCACCTCTCGCACCATACGCTCACCTTGGATCCAAGTTAGGTGCACAGTCCTGTCGTACAGACCATTATAGGTGGTTCCGACTTGTAAGTGACCCACGATCATTCGCACAGTCTTCACGTGATCGTAGCACTTAAGCGTATTTATTTACGCCCAGTCCTGTCGTACAGACCACTTTAGGTGGTTTCGACTCGTGTGCAAGCATACTTGTTGAGCTATTGGTTTAACCGTACAAGTCATATTAAGTGACTCCGGCTGACATATCATTTGCATTGATTTATATTACCTGGCTTACATATTTTATGCTGAGCTATTTGACATGGCATATAAGTAGATTTTGCTATTCTAAGCATGGTTTTGATATACGTATGTATACTATTTTTTAGGAAATCATACAAGTTTTACAGCAAGGGGTTATTACCTTCGACAAGTGAAATGGTTTTGAAAAGCTTTGTTTTTGCCCACTCATACTTTCTGTTTTGCGCCCTTCCAGGTTTTAGGTAGGAATGCTTGTTGGTGGCTTACGAGGAATTGACGGCGGTTCTAACAGATTATCACTAATGTAGGACCACCTCTGGTATTGTATAATTAGTACTTGTCCTGTTGGACTGCACTTAGGCTACCTATGCTCTAATTATGGCGTATTACACTTAAATATCGGGATTTGCACTTATTTTTGCTTTATGTAAATTAGCTAGCTTGGTTCTTAGTTACTCGCATTTCTTTTTATCAATATCCTTTCCGCACTGCGCACATGGCTACGTCACCCTCACATGACGGCTAGTACGCCTTGATTTTGGTCGGGGTGTGTTAGTTTGGTATCAGAGCCTAGGTTTGGCAGTCCTACATATCTTATATTCTAATTATTTTGGTGTCTTCTGTCAGAACTATGTCGCCTCGTAGAGAGCCACATTCCTCAGCTGAGTCTAGTTTCCTTGATATTGCTCAGTTATAGGAAGTTATAGCCAATGCTATTTAGTCTTCACTTCGCCCTCCCAAAAGGACTCCCATGAAGACTATGTATAATCTAAAGTTGGATAAGTTTATGGGTAATGAATGACATAAAGGAGCTGAGCGATGGCTCAATCATCTTGAGAAGACCTTCCGTTTGATGCAGAGACAGGGAAATCTCCCTAAGGATAAGTGGGTTGAGATGACTACCGGGTTTTTAGGTCAGGAGCCTGCATCTTGGTGGAGACAAGAGTCTTATCAGTTATCACCAGAGGAAGCTGCTAATTGGGAAGTTTTTAAACAGTTATTTTAGAATAGATTCATTCCTCCAGAGCATATAAATCGCAAGAAGCAAGAATTTACGCACCTGAAACAGGGAAAGATGACAGCTAATAAGTACTACAGGAGGTTTACTAATTTGTCTCGCTATCACCCCGGAGATTGCTGCTAATCCAGTAGAGATGCTCCGTCGTTTTAGGTTGGGTACTAGAAAGAAGTGGCGTTTTATGGCGACCACAACTCCATGTGCTAATTACCAGAAGTTTTATGAGATTTTGCTTTGAATTGAAGATTCAGAGAACATGCCCAGTGATAGTGAGGAGGAAGAAGAAAAATATGGTAACCAGAAGAAAAATGATAAAGATAAGGGTCAATCATCTCAAGGACATCGTAAGACTCAAAGTTTTAAGAGAAGTGGTGCCAGTTCCAATTCTTCTAGTGGGGGTTTGAGTTTCACGAGGCAGAGAATGGGTGGTAGATTTTCTGGAGGTCCTTGTTTTCTGAGACAGATAGATTCTGGTAGTATTGGTGCTCCCTTATGTCGCAGATGTAATAATAGA
Organism: Pyrus communis; assembly: GCF_041283825.1. Classification (NCBI taxonomy): domain Eukaryota; kingdom Viridiplantae; phylum Streptophyta; class Magnoliopsida; order Rosales; family Rosaceae; genus Pyrus; species Pyrus communis. The sequence continues at coordinate 10,827,336 of NC_142567.1, forward strand.
CATTTTGGGGAGTGTAAGCGAGGCAACAGCGGATGCTATACTTGTGGGCAAATGGGGCATAGGGCTATTCATTGTCCATAGAACCAGCAGAAGCCCCATCTACCTTCATTACCACCACCAGTTCCGATCCAGCAGGTTCCAGAACCTTGTAGTTGTGCCCAGACTAGTCGTGGGGGCGCTTATCATTATCAGTATTTGCATGATCCTTATTATCAGAGTGGTTACCCTCAGTATCCTGGAGGTTATACGTCGTATCCTCTCTATTCAACTGGTGGGTCTCAATGGTATCCTAAAAGACAGTTCTAGCACGTGGGGGTTGCTTCTAGTAGTGCAGGACCATCAAGGCAACCTAATATGCCAGGTCAGGGGCGTAGTGTACAAGGACATGGTAATCAGGGTAACAGAGGTCGAGGAGGACAACAACAAGCTTAGGGAGGTATTCAACACATTACACTACATGATGCTCAGAATAATCCTGATTTGATCATGGGTACGTTGAATATTCTTGGTCATTTTGCTAGAGTATTAATTGATTGTGGTGCTACGTATTCTGTTATTTCTTATATGTTTACTCAGACGACACAACCTCATACTACACCTCTTGGGTATGATTTGGAGTTTTCAATGCCTAGAAAGGAGACATATTATGTTAGTTGTGTATATCCAGGATGTCCCGTGTTTGTAGAGGATGTTGTTATGCCAGCTAACCTCATCCTGTTAGATATTGTTATTTTGATGTTATTTTGGGCATAGATTGGTTACATTACAATTGTGCCATATGGGAAGACGGTCACGTTTCATCATCTTGGGTTACCTAAGGTTACATTCATGGGCGATCGTGGTGGGGTGAGGCATGGTGTTATTTCTGCCATAAGGGCTAAAAGATTATTAAAGAAAGGTTATCAAGGATATTTGGCTCATGTGGTGTTGAATGATAATGTTCCGAACAGTGTGGAGGATGTACGAGCAGTCAGGCATTTTCCTGATGTATTCCCTAATGATTTACCTAGATTGCCGCCAAATCAAGATGTGGAGTTCACTATCGATTTACTTCCAGGTACAAATCCTATATCTTTAACTCCTTATCGAATGGCTTTTGCTGAATTGAGAGAATTGAAAATTCAATTACAAGAACTAGTTGATAAGGGTTTTATTCAACCTAGTATTTCGCCCAGGGGAGCTCCAGTTTTATTTGTACGGAAGAAATATGGGACTTTGAGACTATGTATTGATTATCGGCAGTTGAATCAGGTAACAATTAAAAACCATTATCCGTTGTCGCGTATAGATGATTTATTTGATCAGCTTCGGGGCATCTATGTGTTTTCTAAGATTGATTTGAGGTCTGGTTACTATCAATTGAAGATTAAAAGTGAGGATTCCTAAAACAGCTTTTAGGACTCAATATGGTCATTATGAGTTTCTTGTGATGCCATTCGGATTAACTAATGCACCTGCAACTTTTATGGATTTGATGAATCGAGTATTCCAACCATATCTAGATAATTTGTCCTTGTCTTTATTGACGATATTCTGGTGTACTCTAAGTCTAAAGCGGAGTATGTTCGATATCTCACTTTGGTGTTGAAGAAATTGAGGGAACATTAATTGTATGCTAAGTTTAGCAAATGCCAATTTTGGTTAGATCAAATGGCATTTTTGGGACATGTTATATCTGCCCAAGGTATTCAAGTGGACCCTCAAAAGGTAGCAGTCATTGAGAATTGGGAGCAGCCATGAACCATCACGAAGGTATGGAGTTTCCTTGGTCAAGCAGGTTATTATAGACAGTTTGTTAAAGATTTTTCAGTCATTGCATTACCACTGACGAGATTGACTAGAAAGGATGTTAAATTTGAGTGGGACGATAATTGTGAGCTGAGTTTTCAGCAACTAAAGTATTGTCCCACTCATGCACCTGTGTTAGCGGTTCCAGATGATAATGGTAATATTGAGATTTATAGTGATGCTTCCTTGAATGGTCTAGGTTATGTGTTGATGCAGCATGGTAGTGTGATCACTTATGCTTCACGACAATTAAACCCTCATGAGATGAATTATCCTACTCATGATCTTGAATTAGCAGCCATTATCTTTGCCTTGAAGATTCAGAGACATTATCTTTATGGTGAAAAATGTAAGATTTTTACGGATCATAAAAGTCTTCAGTATCGTTTCACTCAGAGGGATCTTAATCTTCGACAACGAAGATGGATTGAATTGCTCAGTGATTATGATTGCACGATTGATTATCACCCTGGTCGTGCAAATGTGATGGTAGACGCACTTAGTAGGAAATCTCAAGGCTGATTTAATGCTTTATATGCTTGTTGTATCCCTCTTCTTGCAGATTTGAGATCCACTGGAGTGAAGTTAGGAGTAGAAGATCAAGAAGAAGCTTTACTTGCTAGTTTCCAAGTCAGATAAATTTTAATTGATCGTATGCTCGAGGCTCAGATGAATGATGAAGAAACCCAAGAGTTAATTCAGGCTATTTCACGAGGGAAAAAGAAAGATCTTAGAGTTTAGGAGTCTGATGGTATGCTTATGCAAGAGAGACGAATGTACGTGCCGAATAATGCTGAATTAAAGAAAGAAATTCTTGATGAAATTAAAGAAAGAAATTCTTGATGAAGTGTATGTAAACACTTATGCAATGCATCCTAGAGGTACTAAAATGTATCATACCATTCAACCATTTTATTATTGGCCTGGTATGAAAAGAGAAATTGTTGAATATGTGAGTAGGTGTGCCATTTGTCAGCAGGTTAAAGCAGAAAGGAAAAAGCCATTTGGATTGATGCAGCCACTTCCTATACCACAGTGGAAATGGGAAGATATTGATGCGTGATTTATACGCACACAAATTAAACCCTCTTTTATCAATTGTAGTAAGTATGCAAGTAGGGATCGTTCTGGACCGGGGATTAGGAGGGATTGTTAATCACTTGGATTTGACTCAAAAACGTAAAATAAATTTTAAAACACTATACTAGACTCAAAGAATTGCAAAACTAAACTTTAAAACACTCAAACAAACCAAAAGACTCAAACAGTACCCAAAGCACTTATAAACACAAACTAAATGTATTTCTAATTAATCTAACACTTTAAAATAAATGGGGGATTGGTTTTGGATGAATTTAAACTAAAACAGAAACTTGGAATTAAAACAGATTCTAAAAAAAAACGAAATTAATGAAATAGAATGATGAAAAACTAGTTAGAGGGTTCCTTATCCACACATGAACATAAGCATATAATTTGACTCCCAGTTATGACTTCAACAAACGATGAATGACAATGCTCCAAGTTAATTAGGTCCGCTTAAATTAACCTTCAGATTTCCCTAGATTCATTGGATTGAATGGGATACGCATTACAACCAAATTATTCCTAATCAAAGTCTCTCACATGGAATACGCATGATAGAGACATTCAACAAAGATCATTAAGTTCAACGGAAATCATAAACATTGACTAGGCATTCATAACTATGGAATACGCATGTTAATCCAGCCTAGGGTTTACTAAACACAATCGTGACTAGCGATTTTTACTACTCATGAATATAAGTTCATAACGATTAGGTGAAATTCCCTTATATCCTAGCATCAAGTCTTAGGCATGCAAATTAAGTGTCGACCCTCAACCCACATACATAAACAAGTTCTTAATCAAAACAGAAAAGTAACCCACATCTAAAGTTCATGAATTCATAACTGGAGTAAATCAAATCATAACCAACATATGTCCATGGCTTCAAATTCGCCTCTAACTAAAAAGAAATTAGTTTCACATGTTTAACATAATTGAATAACAAGTTAAATTAAACATGAAAACAGAAACAAGAAAAGAAAGAACAAATGGATGGAAAGTTAGCTACGAGGTTCATCTCCACATATGTTATACTTGCATAATAAAACGATTTCCAATTGCATTTCAACAAATCATTAATTCTCAACGCCCCGGGTCAATTAGGTCCGCTTAAATTAACCGTCAAGTTTTCCTTAAGTTAATGAATTGGATGGGTTAGCGCAACGCAATTCACCACATTCTCCAAAAGTCCTTTGCGTGAACAGCACAATAAAGATACAATCAAAGATCATTAAGCATTATGAAAACTATAAGTGTTGACGAGGCATTCGTTACTATGATGAGCATGAAACTCGTGCCAAGAATTCATTTAACGCGATTGTTTATAAGCAACCTCCACTACTTGTGAATATAAGTTCATAACGATTAGGTGAAATTCACTTATATTCTAGCGTCATATTTATGCATGAAAATTAAGCGCGCATTCTTAATAAACATTCATAAATAAGTTATCAATCAAACGGTTAAACAAATTGAACCACAACTTATGAAACGCAATTAGAATTAATCAAATCAAAATGCAAGCATAAACATATATTTCGAATCACCCCCTAGCTAAAGGGGGTTTAGTTTATTATAACATTGAAATCAAAGAAATACCTAAACATTCCAACAACTCAAACTTGAATTGTATGAACGTTTAGGCACTCTTCTCTTCCATTCCTCATACGTACAAACAAAGAGAATTGAATTTAAACATTGAAATCAAAGAAACACCTAAACATTCCAACAACTCAAACTTGAATTGTATGAACGTTTAGGCACTCTTCTCTTCCTCGTTGTTGTAGCACAAGGTCTAAGGATAGTTTGATGGTGTGAATGGTTTGGGGAGTGGTGTTTGGATTAATAGGGAAATGGAAAAATGGTGTTTGGATTACAAGGGAACTCACGGCAAAGAGAAGGAATGGAAGTGTTTGTGGTGTGTTGTGTATGAAATGAGATGTTTTTATGAATGAATGAATGCAAGGGTATTTATAGGAGTAGTGGAGGGAACATATGGCTATGTCATTTGTAGGTGAAGTAGGTGGATGTTGTAGGTGAAGTAGGTGGATGTTGTAGGTGAAGTGGATGTTGTAGGTGAAGTAGGTGGATGTTGTAGGTGAAATAGGTGGATGTTGTAGGTGAAGTGGGTGGATGTTGTAGGTGAAGTAGGTGGATGTTGTAGGTGAAGTGGATGTTGTAGGTGAAGTAGGTGGATGTTATGTTAAGTGATAAGTGATAAGTGATATGATATGTGGTTATGATATGATAAGTGGTTAAGTGGTGATGATAAGTGATAAGTGATTAAGTGATATGATATGTGGTGATGATAAGTGATAAGTGCATGTGGGTTAACTAATGAAGGAAATGCATGTGCAATGACAATGTGTTAGAATGGATGTGTGTTATGCATGGCATGATTGGGATTAGGAAAGGTTTAAATGTCCTAAAACTAAAGAGAACAAGGTTCCAACACTTTGGCTCCAATTAGGTCTTCAATTTCGTCCAACACTTTGGCTTCAAGCATAAGCTATCCGTCCTTAGCCCAAAAGTGCTCCAAAAGTCTCCAAAATGCATCTTTTTGCTCCTTTAGCCCTTTGGACCTACAAACACACGAAAATAGCTTAAAGTACTAAAATAACTAAAGAAACATAACGTAAATGTACGAGAACAAGCCATTTAAGTCGCATAAATATGCTCCTATCAAATACCCCCACACTTAGCTTTTGCTAGTCCTCGAGCAAAACAGAAAAACAAAACAAAAAGAACAAAACACAACCTACACCTTCCAACAATCGTATCAGGGACTTCCAATGCACATGACAAGTTAAAAATCATTATTCTCACAGATTTGAGCCATCTTTACACTTAAGTACATTCTTAATCATAGTCACCACATACTAGTTCACAATTAAGCAATTAAAACACATTTCAAATGTAGTAACATGCCTTTAGAGAATTCCCTCAATTTCTTACTAGATGTACTCTCGTTTTTCACACAGATTTTCTGACTACACACCCTACACTAGGTATATGTGAGAAGATTGATGTAAACATGTAGACGAACACTCACATATGTTATAATAAGGAAAGCATTTTCTGGAGTTAATAAGCATGTTTAGATATGATCTCATGAATGGAATGCTACTACTTAGACGCGAGAACCAGTGACACCATAAGCTCATACCAAGTTCAAACTCCACAATTGAAATACATAACACTCAATATAGAAGTCAAAGGGTAGTAACGGGGCTAGGGTATTGGCTAACAATGAAAGGTGAAGGATAAACAAACATTCTTAAAGCAATAGTGAGCAAAGTATTGAATTAGACACTTAGAATTCCCTTAAGAACGCAGAAGTCAACTTTGAACACCCAAGGGAAAATCACACAAAACTTAGGGCCATATTTAACTTTTTGGACCCTTTCTTCAACCATCAACGCTCGTGAGTTCATTCTTACTTATTTTCACTCCTTTTTTTTTTTTTTCTTTTTTTTTTTTTTTTTTTTTTTCTTCTTTTTCTTTTGAATCTCAAAACATACATATAAACGTAAGAACAAACTTTTACTCCCCCACACTCATTTTCTTGCATAATGTAACTCAAAAGGAATTCATTTAAGTCATGCTCACTAAACTTTAAGAACAAGGGTATAGGAAAGTCCTACTCTAAGCTAGGTAAGGGGTGATGTGGGTAAACAAGGAATAAAGGCAAAACGAGGCTCAACGGGGTTAAAACTTACAACATATACGAAGTATGGGAAGTAAGGCTATTTGGCTATGGTGGTGGTCACTACACAACTTCTTCTTGAATATGTGTTATGCAAATCAATAACATGCTTTGAATGAAATGGGCATGAGTTCTAGCATTTGGAACTATATGATGAAACGCCTTCTAAGTAGTAACCAAACAAAGAATAATGAGATCATGCAACGACTTTAGAAAACAAGAAATCACAGATTATACTCTCCAAAGAACGTTATAGGCTCAAGTCTCTCAGGGTTGTAGCGTTTGTTTGAGTTCCTTCCTTCAAGCATGTTACAAAAACGAATTTTTCTTTTATGATTGCATGTGAAGTCATACATTATAACCATAACCAAGCATATACCAAGAGTAAATCAAACTTTCATCCATGTTTATAACTCTTTTTAACAGTCATGCAATTACAAACCAAATCCTCATTATTGTGTTGGAAGGTACCCTAAGACACAAACACACAAAAACGACTCAAAACACTCTTTTTAGGCTTTTCAAAACAATTTTTTCAAATTTTTATGGTATTTTCGGAGTTATAAAAACAAAACATACTAAAACACTCTAAAACAACTTAAAACACCTTAAAACAGTAAGGAACAACATTTGAAGTTATGGGCGATAAAATCCCACGAATTTGCATTAACAACATTAGTTACCCCCCCACACTTAAATCAAACATTGTCCTCAATGTTTTAAGCTTAAAATCATACAAAGCATAAGTAAACACACAAAAAGCATTTAAACATACTAAACATGGCACAATGTAATTAACAAAGAGAAGAGTTTAGAGACGCAAATCTGGTTATAGAGTGTAAATTCCATCTTCTCCTTGATAATTGCATTGAGGCTTTGATCTTTGTGATTCCACAGGCTTACTCTTGAACTGCGCTGCTCCCATCGTTGATTTTCCTTTGTGCTACTCTTGGACTGGGCAACAGGCTTCTTTTGGTCTCCCCCGGAGGTCTGAGCTTTCCCCTTTTATCTGTTTCTTTGTTCAATCTTTGCAGGAGTGGTCCCTTCTCTGGAAGTGTATCAACCGTTGAAGATGACTACTCGAGAGCAACGCTAGGTAAGCAATCAGGAATAAATTCCAGGCAGTCGGATCCAGATCGGAAGACTGACTCCAAGTGCCGGCTGATTGCTTCTTTCACTTTGCCATGCGAGTAAGAACAAGGACAAAGAAAAGGAAAGGGAAAGAGCATGATATGAGATACTTTTGCTTTTGACCTTGATGATATGAGATACCTTTGCTTTTGAAGAAGCGGTGAACGAATCAGCACACTTCAATCCGCCATTTCCTCCTGGGTCATCTGTACTCCAGGCATCTGGTATCATCTTTGGGGAAGAAGAAAGAATTGAGTATTTCGAAAGGCTTTGCTGGGAGTGCACCCTCAGAGGTGAGGGAGAGTTGGGCATTTTCTTCAGGTTTGCCTTGCCATAAAAGACGAAAGTCGACATATATAGAGATAATATCAAGTGGTGGTATTGTTCTTTTACCCGTGTCGACAAACGTCTCTTCGATTTTTGAACGGACGCCTCTTCGATTTCTGCACGACGCCCCTTCGATTTCTGAACGACACGTAGTAGTGCGTACGCGGCTCTGTCTGAGTTCTTTTGACAAAGTCGCACGCGTTTTCCGAAAAGCAGAGAAAGCGTCGCCGAAATTTACGCTTGTCGGCAAAAGTGTAGCTGCGATGATGACCTCCACGTGAACTTTTGACAAAGTTGCACACGTCTTCTGAAAAGCCGAGAAAGCGTCGCCAAAATTACGCCGGAAATTCCGGCTTTTTGAATCGGTGGACGCGTCGCCTTGGCTTCTTATAGATGTATCGATCACCGCAACAAACCCACTCTGAAGATTTCCCATTCTTTGAAAATCGACTTCGGCCCTTTGAGAATTAACTCCATCCACCCCATCTCTTTGAACACTTTTGAAAATGGCAAACCCATCGAACCTTAGCTTAGATTTGAGTCTCAGCAGCGATCCGGTTGCGCCCCGTCAAGGTAATGTATGGCGTCCTTCTTTTTTATCTTCTAACGGTCTTCTTACAGGTGAAGACTCCGTGATGCAGGACGCCACAACAGCTACAATAGTAGCTAGAAACCTCCTTACTCCAAAAGATAGTAGGCTGCTGTCAGGACGGTCCGATGAGTTGGCCGTTCAAGAGTCCCTCGCACTTAGTGTTCAGTGTGCGAGTTCTGTGTCCAACATGGGCCAACGCCTGCTTGCCCGCTCCCGTCAGGTGGAATCATTGATGGCAGAGGTGGAAAGTCTTAAGCAAGAGATCAAACTGCTTAAGTACGAGAATAGAAGTTTGCATGTGCTTGCAAACAACTATTCGACGGGCATGAAGAGGAAGCTGGATGAGCTGCAAGAATCCAATGGTCGTATGCAAAGTGACCGTCAAAGTGACCGTCAAAGGCTTGCGGCTTACTTCCAGAGGCACATTTTTCCTGGTTCATCCAGCGCTTGGCCAAGTATTGAGGCCTGGAATGCTCTAGCCCCGATGCCTTCCGCTCCGATGGCTTCCGCTCCGATGCCTCCCGCTTCTATGCCTCCCGCTTCTATGCATTCCGCTCCTACGCCTCGTAGTGGGGCTTCACGTAAACAACCTTTGTGAAGCTCCACTTTCTCCATGTTTAGTACCCTTTTTTTTTTTTTTTTTTTTTTTCTTTTTTTTTTTTTTTTTTTTTTATGAACATGCTTTGTTTTATTTAGTGCATTGGGTTGCCTCCCAAGTAGCGCTTTCTTTTACGTCTTGCAGCCGGACGAAGAACCCAATCACTCCAGGATATGTTCACGAATCGGATGAGAACTCCGAGTCATAAACTAGTACCTAAAATAAGAAACAAAACAAGATTAAGAATCTGGAATAAAATAAAAACAAACGAAAATAAAACAATCCAAGGAATTAGCAAATTTACTAATCCCCGGCAACGGCGCCAAAATTTGATGCGTGATTTATACGCACACAAATTAAACCCTCTTTTATCAATTGTAGTAAGTATGCAAGTAGGGATCGTTCTGGACCGGGGATTAGGAGGGATTGTTAATCACTTGGATTTGACTCAAAAACGTAAAATAAATTTTAAAACACTATACTAGACTCAAAGAATTGCAAAACTAAACTTTAAAACACTCAAACAAACCAAAAGACTCAAACAGTACCCAAAGCACTTATAAACACAAACTAAATGTATTTCTAATTAATCTAACACTTTAAAATAAATGGGGGATTGGTTTTGGATGAATTTAAACTAAAACAGAAACTTGGAATTAAAACAGATTCTAAAAAAAAACGAAATTAATGAAATAGAATGATGAAAAACTAGTTAGAGGGTTCCTTATCCACACATGAACATAAGCATATAATTTGACTCCCAGTTATGACTTCAACAAACGATGAATGACAATGCTCCAAGTTAATTAGGTCCGCTTAAATTAACCTTCAGATTTCCCTAGATTCATTGGATTGAATGGGATACGCATTACAACCAAATTATTCCTAATCAAAGTCTCTCACATGGAATACGCATGATAGAGACATTCAACAAAGATCATTAAGTTCAACGGAAATCATAAACATTGACTAGGCATTCATAACTATGGAATACGCATGTTAATCCAGCCTAGGGTTTACTAAACACAATCGTGACTAGCGATTTTTACTACTCATGAATATAAGTTCATAACGATTAGGTGAAATTCCCTTATATCCTAGCATCAAGTCTTAGGCATGCAAATTAAGTGTCGACCCTCAACCCACATACATAAACAAGTTCTTAATCAAAACAGAAAAGTAACCCACATCTAAAGTTCATGAATTCATAACTGGAGTAAATCAAATCATAACCAACATATGTCCATGGCTTCAAATTCGCCTCTAACTAAAAAGAAATTAGTTTCACATGTTTAACATAATTGAATAACAAGTTAAATTAAACATGAAAACAGAAACAAGAAAAGAAAGAACAAATGGATGGAAAGTTAGCTACGAGGTTCATCTCCACATATGTTATACTTGCATAATAAAACGATTTCCAATTGCATTTCAACAAATCATTAATTCTCAACGCCCCGGGTCAATTAGGTCCGCTTAAATTAACCGTCAAGTTTTCCTTAAGTTAATGAATTGGATGGGTTAGCGCAACGCAATTCACCACATTCTCCAAAAGTCCTTTGCGTGAACAGCACAATAAAGATACAATCAAAGATCATTAAGCATTATGAAAACTATAAGTGTTGACGAGGCATTCGTTACTATGATGAGCATGAAACTCGTGCCAAGAATTCATTTAACGCGATTGTTTATAAGCAACCTCCACTACTTGTGAATATAAGTTCATAACGATTAGGTGAAATTCACTTATATTCTAGCGTCATATTTATGCATGAAAATTAAGCGCGCATTCTTAATAAACATTCATAAATAAGTTATCAATCAAACGGTTAAACAAATTGAACCACAACTTATGAAACGCAATTAGAATTAATCAAATCAAAATGCAAGCATAAACATATATTTCGAATCACCCCCTAGCTAAAGGGGGTTTAGTTTATTATAACATTGAAATCAAAGAAATACCTAAACATTCCAACAACTCAAACTTGAATTGTATGAACGTTTAGGCACTCTTCTCTTCCATTCCTCATACGTACAAACAAAGAGAATTGAATTTAAACATTGAAATCAAAGAAACACCTAAACATTCCAACAACTCAAACTTGAATTGTATGAACGTTTAGGCACTCTTCTCTTCCTCGTTGTTGTAGCACAAGGTCTAAGGATAGTTTGATGGTGTGAATGGTTTGGGGAGTGGTGTTTGGATTAATAGGGAAATGGAAAAATGGTGTTTGGATTACAAGGGAACTCACGGCAAAGAGAAGGAATGGAAGTGTTTGTGGTGTGTTGTGTATGAAATGAGATGTTTTTATGAATGAATGAATGCAAGGGTATTTATAGGAGTAGTGGAGGGAACATATGGCTATGTCATTTGTAGGTGAAGTAGGTGGATGTTGTAGGTGAAGTAGGTGGATGTTGTAGGTGAAGTGGATGTTGTAGGTGAAGTAGGTGGATGTTGTAGGTGAAATAGGTGGATGTTGTAGGTGAAGTGGGTGGATGTTGTAGGTGAAGTAGGTGGATGTTGTAGGTGAAGTGGATGTTGTAGGTGAAGTAGGTGGATGTTATGTTAAGTGATAAGTGATAAGTGATATGATATGTGGTTATGATATGATAAGTGGTTAAGTGGTGATGATAAGTGATAAGTGATTAAGTGATATGATATGTGGTGATGATAAGTGATAAGTGCATGTGGGTTAACTAATGAAGGAAATGCATGTGCAATGACAATGTGTTAGAATGGATGTGTGTTATGCATGGCATGATTGGGATTAGGAAAGGTTTAAATGTCCTAAAACTAAAGAGAACAAGGTTCCAACACTTTGGCTCCAATTAGGTCTTCAATTTCGTCCAACACTTTGGCTTCAAGCATAAGCTATCCGTCCTTAGCCCAAAAGTGCTCCAAAAGTCTCCAAAATGCATCTTTTTGCTCCTTTAGCCCTTTGGACCTACAAACACACGAAAATAGCTTAAAGTACTAAAATAACTAAAGAAACATAACGTAAATGTACGAGAACAAGCCAAAAACTCAAAATGCTTTAAAACATAAACTAAACAGATTCTAAGCACTAAAGAATAAGAAAGTAAAGGGGGATTGAGTTTTGAACGAAATTAAACTAAATAAACAAATTGTAATTAAAGCAGAATGTAAATATGAATATGATGAAAATATGGATGAATGCTAGCTAAGGGGTTCATCTCCACATATGTTACACTTGCATAATAAAACGATTTCCAATTGCATTTCAACAAATCATTAATTCTCAACGCCCCGGGTCAATTAGGTCCGCTTAAATTAACCGTCAAGTTTTCCTTAAGTTAATGAATTGGATGGGTTAGCGCAACGCAATTCACCACATTCTCCAAAAGTCCTTTGCGTGAACAGCACAATAAAGATACAATCAAAGATCATTAAGCATTATGAAAACTATAAGTGTTGACGAGGCATTCGTTACTATGATGAGCATGAAACTCGTGCCAAGAATTCATTTAACGCGATTGTTTATAAGCAACCTCCACTACTTGTGAATATAAGTTCATAACGATTAGGTGAAATTCACTTATATTCTAGCGTCATATTTATGCATGAAAATTAAGCGCGCATTCTTAATAAACATTCATAAATAAGTTATCAATCAAACGGTTAAACAAATTGAACCACAACTTATGAAACGCAATTAGAATTAATCAAATCAAAATGCAAGCATAAACATATATTTCGAATCACCCCCTAGCTAAAGGGGGTTTAGTTTATTATAACATTGAAATCAAAGAAATACCTAAACATTCCAACAACTCAAACTTGAATTGTATGAACGTTTAGGCACTCTTCTCTTCCATTCCTCATACGTACAAACAAAGAGAATTGAATTTAAACATTGAAATCAAAGAAACACCTAAACATTCCAACAACTCAAACTTGAATTGTATGAACGTTTAGGCACTCTTCTCTTCCTCGTTGTTGTAGCACAAGGTCTAAGGATAGTTTGATGGTGTGAATGGTTTGGGGAGTGGTGTTTGGATTAATAGGGAAATGGAAAAATGGTGTTTGGATTACAAGGGAACTCACGGCAAAGAGAAGGAATGGAAGTGTTTGTGGTGTGTTGTGTATGAAATGAGATGTTTTTATGAATGAATGAATGCAAGGGTATTTATAGGAGTAGTGGAGGGAACATATGGCTATGTCATTTGTAGGTGAAGTAGGTGGATGTTGTAGGTGAAGTAGGTGGATGTTGTAGGTGAAGTGGATGTTGTAGGTGAAGTAGGTGGATGTTGTAGGTGAAATAGGTGGATGTTGTAGGTGAAGTGGGTGGATGTTGTAGGTGAAGTAGGTGGATGTTGTAGGTGAAGTGGATGTTGTAGGTGAAGTAGGTGGATGTTATGTTAAGTGATAAGTGATAAGTGATATGATATGTGGTTATGATATGATAAGTGGTTAAGTGGTGATGATAAGTGATAAGTGATTAAGTGATATGATATGTGGTGATGATAAGTGATAAGTGCATGTGGGTTAACTAATGAAGGAAATGCATGTGCAATGACAATGTGTTAGAATGGATGTGTGTTATGCATGGCATGATTGGGATTAGGAAAGGTTTAAATGTCCTAAAACTAAAGAGAACAAGGTTCCAACACTTTGGCTCCAATTAGGTCTTCAATTTCGTCCAACACTTTGGCTTCAAGCATAAGCTATCCGTCCTTAGCCCAAAAGTGCTCCAAAAGTCTCCAAAATGCATCTTTTTGCTCCTTTAGCCCTTTGGACCTACAAACACACGAAAATAGCTTAAAGTACTAAAATAACTAAAGAAACATAACGTAAATGTACGAGAACAAGCCATTTAAGTCGCATAAATATGCTCCTATCAAATACCCCCACACTTAGCTTTTGCTAGTCCTCGAGCAAAACAGAAAAACAAAACAAAAAGAACAAAACACAACCTACACCTTCCAACAATCGTATCAGGGACTTCCAATGCACATGACAAGTTAAAAATCATTATTCTCACAGATTTGAGCCATCTTTACACTTAAGTACATTCTTAATCATAGTCACCACATACTAGTTCACAATTAAGCAATTAAAACACATTTCAAATGTAGTAACATGCCTTTAGAGAATTCCCTCAATTTCTTACTAGATGTACTCTCGTTTTTCACACAGATTTTCTGACTACACACCCTACACTAGGTATATGTGAGAAGATTGATGTAAACATGTAGACGAACACTCACATATGTTATAATAAGGAAAGCATTTTCTGGAGTTAATAAGCATGTTTAGATATGATCTCATGAATGGAATGCTACTACTTAGACGCGAGAACCAGTGACACCATAAGCTCATACCAAGTTCAAACTCCACAATTGAAATACATAACACTCAATATAGAAGTCAAAGGGTAGTAACGGGGCTAGGGTATTGGCTAACAATGAAAGGTGAAGGATAAACAAACATTCTTAAAGCAATAGTGAGCAAAGTATTGAATTAGACACTTAGAATTCCCTTAAGAACGCAGAAGTCAACTTTGAACACCCAAGGGAAAATCACACAAAACTTAGGGCCATATTTAACTTTTTGGACCCTTTCTTCAACCATCAACGCTCGTTTTGCCTTTATTCCTTGTTTACCCACATCACCCCTTACCTAGCTTAGAGTAGGACTTTCCTATACCCTTGTTCTTAAAGTTTAGTGAGCATGACTTAAATGAATTCCTTTTGAGTTACATTATGCAAGAAAATGAGTGTGGGGGAGTAAAAGTTTGTTCTTACGTTTATATGTATGTTTTGAGATTCAAAAGAAAAAGAAGAAAAAAAAAAAAAAAAAAAAAAAGAAAAAAAAAAAAAAAGGAGTGAAAATAAGTAAGAACCAAAATTTGATGCGTGATTTATACGCACACAAATTAAACCCTCTTTTATCAATTGTAGTAAGTATGCAAGTAGGGATCGTTCTGGACCGGGGATTAGGAGGGATTGTTAATCACTTGGATTTGACTCAAAAACGTAAAATAAATTTTAAAACACTATACTAGACTCAAAGAATTGCAAAACTAAAGTTTAAAACACTAAGACAAACCAAAAACTCAAAATGCTTTAAAACATAAACTAAACAGATTCTAAGCACTAAAGAATAAGAAAGTAAAGGGGGATTGAGTTTTGAACGAAATTAAACTAAATAAACAAATTGTAATTAAAGCAGAATGTAAATATGAATATGATGAAAATATGGATGAATGCTAGCTAAGGGGTTCATCTCCACATATGTTACACTTGCATAATAAAATGATTTCCAATTGGTCTTTCGATAAATTATGAAACTCAACACCCCGGGTTAATTAGGTCCGCTTAAATTAACCGTCAAGTTCTCCTTAAGTTAATGAATTGGATGGGTTAGCGCAACGCAATTCATAACATTCTCCAAAAGTCCTTTACATGAACAGCACAATAAAGATACAATCAAAGATCATTAAGCATCATGAAAACTATAAGTGTTGACGAGGCCTTCGTTACTATGGAATACGCATGAAACTAGTGCCAAGAATTCATTTAACGCGATTGTTTATAAGCAACCTCCACTACTTGTGAATATAAGTTCATAACTATTAGGTGAAACTCACTTATATTCTAGCGTCATATTCATGCATGAAAATTAAGCGTGCACTCTCAATAAACATACATAAATAAGTTATCAATCAAACGGTTAAACAAATTGAAATCACAACTTATAAAACGCAATTAGAAGTAATCAAATCAAAATGCAAGCATAAACATATATTTCGAATCCCCCCCTAGCTAAAGGGGGGGTTTAGTTCCTCATGATTACAAAACAAAGAGAATCAAAATTAAACATTATAATCGAGGAAAAGAAACACCTAAACATTCCAACAACTCAAACTTGAATTGTATGAACGTTTAGGCACTCTTCTCCTCCTCTTCGTTGTAGCATAAGGTCTAAGGGATGTTGTTGATGTGTTGAATGGATTGGGGAATTATGGAAATGGATGAGGAGTGGTGTGTTGTGTATGAAATGAGATGTTTTTATGAATGAATGAATGCAAGGGTATTTATAGGAGTAGTGGAGGGAACATATGGCTATGTCATTTGTAGGTGAAGTAGGTGGATGTTGTAGGTGAAGTAGGTGGATGTTGTAGGTGAAGTGGATGTTGTAGGTGAAGTAGGTGGATGTTGTAGGTGAAATAGGTGGATGTTGTAGGTGAAGTGGGTGGATGTTGTAGGTGAAGTAGGTGGATGTTGTAGGTGAAGTGGATGTTGTAGGTGAAGTAGGTGGATGTTATGTTAAGTGATAAGTGATAAGTGATATGATATGTGGTTATGATATGATAAGTGGTTAAGTGGTGATGATAAGTGATAAGTGATTAAGTGATATGATATGTGGTGATGATAAGTGATAAGTGCATGTGGGTTAACTAATGAAGGAAATGCATGTGCAATGACAATGTGTTAGAATGGATGTGTGTTATGCATGGCATGATTGGGATTAGGAAAGGTTTAAATGTCCTAAAACTAAAGAGAACAAGGTTCCAACACTTTGGCTCCAATTAGGTCTTCAATTTCGTCCAACACTTTGGCTTCAAGCATAAGCTATCCGTCCTTAGCCCAAAAGTGCTCCAAAAGTCTCCAAAATGCATCTTTTTGCTCCTTTAGCCCTTTGGACCTACAAACACACGAAAATAGCTTAAAGTACTAAAATAACTAAAGAAACATAACGTAAATGTACGAGAACAAGCCATTTAAGTCGCATAAATATGCTCCTATCAGATATCACCATGGATTTCGTGTATAAACTTCCTCGTACACAAAATGGTTATGATGGTATTTGGGTGATAGTGGATCGGTTTACTAAATCAGCATACTTTATTCCAGTAAGGGAGAAATATTCTTTAAGCCGATTAGCTGAATTGTTTATATCGAAGATTGTTAAATACCATGGGGTTCCGGTTAGTATCATTTCGGATCGGGATCCTAGGTTCACTTCTAAGTTCTAGGTGGCATTTCAAGAGGCTCTTAGTTCGAGGTTACTCTATAGTACAACATATCATCCTCAAACAGACGGGCAATCTAAGAGGACTATTCAGACATTAGAGGATATGCTGAGATCTTCGGTATTGCAGTTTGGTGATGCTTGGCATAAACGTTTAGATTTGATGGAATTCGCCTACAATAACAACTACAATTCGAGCAATTGTATGTCACTTTTTGAGGCACTTTATGGTAAGTCTTGTCATACGCCATTGTGCTGGTCAGAGGTTGGTGAAAGAGCATTGGTGGGCCCTGAGATTATAGATGAGACTACTCAGAATATTCAGGTAATTAAGTTTAACATGAAAGCGGCCCAGGATCAACAAAAGAGTCTAGCAGACAAGCATGCCACTGATCAAGTGTATAAAGTTGGTGATTGGGTGTTTTTAAAGTTATCAACGTGGAAGGTGTAGTGTGGTTCGGGAAAAATGATAAGTTAAGACCTAGGTACATCGGACCGTATCAGATCACCGAGCGAGTCGATGAAGTTACTTACAGGCTAGGGTTGCCTCCAAAGTTATCTAAAGTGCACGATGTTTTTCATGTTTCCATGCTTCGTCATTATGTCTCAGATCCTTCACATGTGATACCTCCTCAACCATTAGAAATTAATCCAGATTTAACTTATGATGAGGAGCCGGTTACGATTTTAGATTGGAAAGACAAGGTTTTGAGGAATAAGACCGTGCACTCAGTGAAAGTTTTGTAGAGAAATCACTCAGTGGAGGAAGCTAACTGGGAGATGGAGGATCGTATGAAGGATTTGTATCCACGCTTGTTTTATGATTATTTGTGGATTGTTATGTTATTGTATGAAATTTCGAGGACAAAATTTTTCTTAAGGGGGGTAGGTTGTGACAACCCGTCCCGAATTATAATATGTATTATTCCAGAAAGCGTGGAAAAGACGATTTTACCCTTAAGCGTTGGGTTGTGAAGATATGCATAGGCAAAGAAAAATGGACCAATTATCTCATTTCCTTCTTTTTTAGGACCCAATTGAAATTTGGGGTTGTCTTGGATGATTTTCTTAGCCTATAATTGGTGGTCCAATTAGAGCTTAAGGATTTTTATATGTGTATACCCAATCCGGATCAAGACACACACACTCACACACGTGCAACCTTCATCTGTCACTCTATTTCTCGAACCCTTTTTCCGTCCGTATGCACACGCACCTAACTAGCTTCATCTTGCACAGATCGAGATAGTGGAAACCATTTCCAAGTTCCTTGCAAGATTAAGAGCAGAGCTATACCCTTAGTTTGAAGGATGGACCTCGGGAACTTAAGAACCAAGGAGTTCCGACAAGGTGTCCTGTTACTCCATCGTAATCGAGGGTGTTTCACAAAGTTTTAAAGTTCCAGGGAGTCTTAAAGCAACTTCACGAAGCTTATAGAGAAGTTTTGGAAGGATTTTGGACGTCGGGGCACTCGAGTTTGTCGAGTTGCAGGGTTAGCCGAGCTATTGAGATTTTTCCAGCCAAATTTCGTTTGTTTTAGGACTCCAAAGTGAAACCAACAAGTGCAGAGGTGGCCGGCGTCGGACTTCGGTGAACCAAGGAAGGAGAAGGGGAATATTCCGTCAACTTTGACGGAATATTACTAACGGCGTCAGGTGAGACGTTTCCAGAAGACGAGCACAGTTAGGCGAGGCTCGAGGGTTACGACCCTGCCAAATATCAATGAGTGGGCTTTTCATTTTCAGTATATATATATGCTTGGTATTTTTTCCAGAAACTCATTTAAATGGACTTATGTTTTGAAATGCCATGCCAAATATTTATACTTAGAATATGCATTTAGTAATTGCACATATTTATGTTTGATGCTGCAGAAGCTCAGGTAAGTGCCAGGTGAGTTTATAGATTGCAGATGTGAGTTGCATGATTATGTTGAGATGTATTATAGCTCATAAACCTGCACCCTGGTGTTAGTGCTCCCGTCTGTGGTCAGGGCACAGTCCTTCACGTAATGTTCACCTCCCGCACCATACGCTCACCTTAGATCCAAGTTAAGTGCACAGTCTTGTCGTACAGACCACTATAGGTGGTTCTGACTCGTAGGTGACCCGTGATCATTCTCACAGTCTTCACGTGGTCATAGCACTTGAGCGTATTTATTTACACCCAATCCTGTCGTACAAACCACTTTAGGTGGTTCCGACTCATGTGTAGACATACTTGTTGAGCTATTGGTTTAATCGTACAGGTGATATTAAGTGACTCCGGCTGACATATCATTTGCATTGATTTATATTACCTAGCTTAAATATTTTATGCTGAGATATTTGACATGGCATATATGTGGATTTTGCTATTCTGAGCATGGTTTTGATATATGTATGTATTCTATTTTCTAAGAAATCATACAGGTTTTACAGTAAGGGGTTATTACCTTTGATAAGTGAAATGGTTTTGAAAGCTTTATTTTTGCCCACTCACACTTTCTGTTTTGCTCTCCTCAAGGTTTTAGGTAAGAGTGCTTGTTGGTGGCTTACGAGGAATTGACGGCAGTTCTGACAAATTATCACTAATGTAGGACCACCTTTGGTATTGTATAATTAATACTTGTCCTGTTGGACTGCACTTAGGCTACCTATGCTCTGATTATGGCGAATCACACTTAAATATCAGGATTTGCACTTATTTTTGCTTTGTGTAAATTAGTTGGCTTGGTTCTTAGTTACTCGCATTTCTTTTTATCAATATCCTTTCCGCATTGCACACATGGCTACGTCACCCTCACGTGACGGCCAACACGCCTTGATTTTAGTCGGGGTGTGTCAACTGCAACTTTATGTGCCAGTTATAGAATTTCATATGAATAAAAGCTTACACATGACATTACATGATTGACACGAAATGCTACAATGACATTGTACTCATGTATATAAGTCCTTATGCGTAGGTGCTCACAAACAAAATGAAGATATACAAAATTGTTAGAGTACTAGTTCTATGTCCAACGTCTAATAGGTCTTCAATACAAGTAAGGTTAGAATTCAATTAAGAACTATTGCTTTGTCACTAAGAAAAACTAATATCTGGCTGCTTAAGAATTAAGGGCTTTTAATACTATCTTATTCGTGACTAGACATTAATGGATTAATCTTAACCCTAATGACATTATGATAGGAAGACTCATTAGAGTTAAGCTAAATACAAGACTAAAGTCTCTACACACACCATGAAATATAACTCAAAATACCGCCCCATTAAATTCAGTGCTACCGAGCAGTGAATGCGCATAACAACTTGGCCAATTAACATGTTTTCAGGACTATGATCTGTTTTGCATCTTCTAACCAGCCTGCACTAGTTTGAGCAGAATAGGAATTCCTATCCGGATCCTCATTGTGAGGATCCTAAGGATCAATTCAACTTCATCATATCCGTTTATAAGTCATTATGCGGCTAGAAATTATTTTGAATTTCTTTTATTTAAAATTGAACATAAACAATGCCCAACAAAAAATTGTTGCATGATGTACGATAAACGGCTAAGATGAACTGATCCCTAAGATCCTCACAAAAGGATCCTCATCCAGTTTGAGCCTATGCCGCATAATTATCTTTTTCTCATGCCATGTCGACGTCAAAAACATAATCTATAAATGTCTAGCAAAAATGACAAGGATCTGAAAAGTAGGATACCGAATTTTGTATTGAAAACCCTAATGATATGGCAAAGCAAAAGTTGAAAACCCTAATGGCTAATGTGATGAAAGACCTTGGGTTAGGCCGGTAGAAAATTCAGCGGTCACAATCCATATAAAGTCACGAGCGGAATGAAATCAGGTGGATTCACCTCTCAAGTTGTTTCAGTTTTTCAGATGGGACCAATAGTTTGGTCACAGTACTCGATTCTCATAGGTGGAGCTGAAAGTGACGTTGCATTGCATGCCAAAATACTTTCTGGCTATCACACCATCACCAAACATTGAATGATTCGAAAAATAAATGATTCAGTTTTATGGATAAATAAAATTAACGGTTAAGTTTTACACAAATTAACGGTTAAGTTTTATGTGAAAATAGAATTTAATGAATTTTTACAATGGTTAATCTTGCATCGTACAACCAACCATTTGTATATATGAGTATGAACGGGAGGAGAAGCTTGACCAAGTGAAAAACGAAATGATAAAAGAAAATGATGGAAACACCTGGAATTTGAAAAGCCATTTGAGATATTAATATCTCCATAGATGCCCAGATAGTAATGTGCACTTGCGGTCGGTTGGCTGTTCATCAACTTTTTATATCTGTTTTTTCTATACGTTTCCTTCAATATCTGTAATTCAACCAAAACAAATCTAATAATATTAAAATTGGTGATAGGATTGGAGATATATTTTTAATATGCACATAACACTGCAGATACATCATGTGTTATTATACAAGTGGAGGAAAATTTCTTTTTTTACCAATGTTCTTCTACTTGTATAATGACATATAACGTATATGTTGTGTTCCAAGCACACTGAAAAACCTCTTGTAAGATTGTACGCAAGAATTGGTGGTCAAATTAAATTCTTAACTTTTAACTCGGTTTTCCTTTTCTTTTTTTTCTTTTTTTCCCTTCTTCATGGCAGCTCAAATAATGTACTCTTAACAAAATGTAGTTGATTGCAATATGTTCAGAAATTGAATTTTGGAAAAAAGTTTTGTTTCTACCAGTTGCTCGGCCGGAGTCGGCCAGCGTTAATGGTCGGTTGGAGTTGGCCGGGAATGGTGGTCATTGAAGGAGAATCTCGTCAGAGTTGTTGTTTATATATTGTTCGAGTTGCAAATATATAATAAAATTAAACTACGTTTACATGAATGAGTGAGTTGATTTTTTTCATTAATATCTAAAATCAAAATATATGATTTTTTTTTTTTTTTGAAAAACAAATATATGATATTTTAGTGAAAACTTTCAAGACTCTGGTATAACTCAAACCCCACTCTATAATACTGGCATGTAAAATTACAATTTCAAAGCATATTTTATGTTTGTGCTTCAAGTTGAATGGCACGTTTTGCCATATACATAGATTCTTAATTAGGTATTCGAATGATCATGGCGGTCTCTGAGATTTTGAAGGTTTTGTGCAAAATTTATCTCCTTAAGATAATTTTTCAAAAAATAGTTGGAAAATGTATTGATGTTAGACAGTAATAACTTGAATCAAAACAAATTTTAGGATTCACTGATTGTAAGCGTATAAATATTATTAAATAATAAATAAAAAGAGCTACAAACGTAACCTTAACTAAATAATCAAAAGTAATTCAATCTTAAACAATCAAACAATCAAACAAACAAAAAAACTTCAAAAACTCTAACTTTAAAGTTTCACTTGAATATATAGCATTTTATATAATAAAATTGAAAAAAAAAAACTTTTTTAAGGTGTTGTTATTGGCACTTCAAATATCTCATTATGCACTCCAATTTTTTATATTTAGAAAGGAAAAAATTTACACTTGTAACTTGTAAGGAGTACACAATAAGATTTTAAAATGTTAATAAAAGCAATTTTTTAATATATAGCATTAGTACCTATAAACATTAGATGGCAACATTTTTTGAGAACCCTTTCAAATTTGGATCCTGTGCGATAGCACATCTCGCTTCCCTTCAAAGCCGCCTCTGCGAATGATGAGTTAGACATGAGTTGGGTTTCATTTTTCTTGGTTAAACTTGGTGTGTCATTATTTACTATTTGGGAAGAGTTTTGAGAGGAATATTTACCCAACTCTTCCATAGCCATGCTATAGTTTATAAAAGGGTAAATAGGAGGACACACCATTAAATGATAAGATTATTGTTTGCACAAAGAATAACTTTCCAAAAATGATAATTACGCATTCTTGTTTAATATTATTCGACGTTTTTATTTGATTTAATAGATATAACTTTAATATTTATGCGTGGGGCCGGTATGTTCTTAATAAAAATATAAAGAAAATCAATGAAAATAGTTTGAAAACTTTGAGTTTTAACGATAATGACATAATAAAAGGTAAAGTAAATAATACTAAATTTGACTTTTTAATATAAAAATATAATTTTTCATTAAAATAAAAAGTACCTTGAATTTTTCATTAAAATTTACAAAAATATATGCTGAAGAATAAAAACTCACTTTGTGTCGACCAAATAGTACCACTAACGTAGTATTTAATATATTATTTTTTGTAAAAGATGAGTTTATTTGGCCTTGTTAATTTGCACGTAGCATAAAAGGCCAAAAAAGGTAAAGGAAAAAGGCAAAGATAATTAAATGGGTATATGTCTAAATCAAGGCATGTCACGTAGGTTCGTCATCGATTATATATCACTGCTGACAATATGACTCGTATCTGATTGGACATGCACAGGTCAGAGATGCTCCAAAATCCATAAGATTTTGACCTAAACTACCCAAATCTCAGTAAATATCCCAATGAAAATCTAAATTCGTGCCTTTTGTTAGTGCATTATTACATCTCACTTTCATATTTGCCATCATGATTGTGACATCTAAATCATGAGTCATCACCTTGGATTCATCTCACCCTTCTAATTGATATCTTAGTTATACTAGTATCTGGGGGTGAAGACGTAGATAAAAGCGTAAAGCTATACGAGAGTTATTATGGTTTGAATTGTTGTATTGTATTTATTTTTATATGAGAGTTTTTACATTGAATCCTTCTTATGGGAATATTGAATTTCTATCTTAGTACATTAACTCAAGCCAAAACACGTTGAATTTATATGGTACATTGACTCACGTCAACATACATTGAATATCTTATGATACGTTGGCACCCACGCCAACACTACCCTTAAATCTGGTGTGTAAATGTCTCCTAAGCCCAACTTGCCAAGTGAGTCATGAAACAATTTTGCAGACACCACATGTGTTAAAACATCTATGAGTTGTTGGTGTGTCCTCACAAATGGAATGTCTACTAACTAAACATCTAGCTTCTCCTTGATTTTTCATTGGTACCTAAACTTAAAATATGATATTTTAGCTAAAACATCTTTTTTAAAAGAAAAATAAATTGGTATTTAAACTAAAAGATCTCTAAATATAACAAGGAGAGTTTAAGCACATAAATTAAGCTACTATTGTATGGGTATTATTTCTATTCATGTGTTTACTGACAACAAAATGAATGTAAAAATAGGTGGATTCCATATTTTGGGTATAGCATACCTCAAAAATGATGTTATTCCAATTAGGAGAATGTTTATCTCATTCCTCATTCCTTTAAATACCCATTCCTTCTCATATCCAAGATTAATTTGATATCTCTTATGAGAGAGCTATAAAGCTTATGTAGTAAAACCTCAAAAGTAGTATTCTATAAAGGAATAATCTTTTAAGTCATAAAAAATTTTGACCCCAACTTGAGTCAATTTATTTATAGGAATAAATTTCACATTGTAACAAGTTATAATTCTTGTTGGTCCCATATTAAGGAAACACACATTCATATAGCAGTAACGGTCAATTAGTACAAAAAATGTAACAGTACAAGTAAAAGTTTAAGATGAGTTAAAATATTTCTCTAAAGTTGTTTGAGACAATGTTGTAGTTTCTAAAGTTAATGTCACATCTTCAAGGTTGCTCATATATATGTGCAAGAAATAAAATGCTTGGCACCCCAAGGAATCGTATATAGAAAATACAAGATTCATTAAGGATAAATAAGTAATATTTTTTAACTACGCCTCTATTAAGTAATTGGTCCCAACTTTATGACTTTATAAAGGTTTTATTGTATTAGTGATGACCTTATATACATTATCAACTTGTTTAATTTTCTTTTTGCCATGACTAATGTATAACTAAAATCTTCTCATTGTTTTTATAGCACATGACGTTACATGCATTTATGCTAAGAATTTTGAGAGAGACTTTAACGAAGGAAAAAAATAAAAATAAAAATTGGGCAATGGAAGTATTGAAACTATATGAGACATATGAATGGGTGTTTTCCGAATGCATGGTTTGCTTTACTTATAAATTTTGTTTACTATACTCGTTACAACTGCACCTGTAGAAATAAGTTTTTCAAAATTAAAGTTGATCAAATCTTATCTTCGATCAACCATGTCACAAGAAAGATTGAATGAGTGTTATTTCATCAACTGAAAAAAAAAATGGTAGAAAAATTAGATTTTGTAAACTTAATTAGTATATTTGCATCTAGAAACACGGAAAATGCGAGATGTATGATATTTAAGTAATGTTTGCACATCTTTTTTTTATTATTATTAATAAATAATGATATTTGATGTAGAAATAGACTTTTTCATATATTGAGCGAATTTGTTTTTGTATATATCAATGTGCAAAAGGTTGAGAGTCAGAGAACTCTAGGTCCTGACTTCAAAAGCTTGACTAGGGTCCCAAATTCTCAAGGGCGGCCCTGCATGTATAGCATTTTTTCTTGATCTTTTTCTTATTCTTATTAGTTTATGTTAAAGATGGTTCCATTTATGTTTAAATGAATAACATGTAAGTATGGTTTTCGGCCGTTAGATGTAGCCAAATTTGACTATGACATCATGGAAAAAGTTGAGATTTAAATTTGATCGGGAACAATGTCTCAACTTCTTATAAACTCTAGTCAGATTTCTTAACCTTCTAACTTGAGAATTCTTCGCATTTTCAATAATAATAATAATAAAAAACAAGTCCATCTCTTTGACAAAAAACTTAAAAAAATAAAAATAAAAATCCATCGATCACATATCTTCTGTTTGCTACAATGTGATTTCTATAATTGACAACTGTAATATCCTACTAGAGAGAAAAAAAAAAGTTTGCTTATTATATTATTCATTTCAATTTTTTTTTCAAAACGTGACACTAAGACCTGGTTTGGTATTGAGGTGATTCTGAAAAAAAACTGCTATAAAAAAAAGCTGGGAGCTGTTTTTGTGTTTGGTAAACACTCAGCTTCAGCTTTTTTTCACAGTTTTGGATGAAAAAAAGCCAAAAACAAGAAGCTGCAAAACCCAGCTTTGAAAAACCGGCTTTTTTTCACATCTGTTTTACATAAAAGTTTACCAAACATTCGAATACTGTTTTTTTTTTTTTTTTTCAAAAGCACTTTTACAAAAAAGTTTACCAAACACTATGCTACTTTATTTCACAGCTGCTTATTCTCACAGCACAGCAGAATTAGTTTTTTTTTCAAAACACAGCAATACCAAACCAACCCTAATACTTGTTCACATATTGTATTTAATTTGGTTGATCGAATTTTATTTATAAGTTAATAAAAATAATAAATAAATAAATAAAAGGTTTTGGGCAGAGAAACAAAAATATATAGATATATAATACAATACAGCACAGGATTATGGGGAAAAGGGTGAGGAAGTACTTGTTGTATGTGGCAGCTTTACAGCGAGGCTAGCTGGGTCTTAGCGGGAGCCAGCTGGCGAGTGTACGGCGGCGCATACGCAGCTACCGTCGCCGTTTCCCTCTTTTCGGAACGCAGCTGTCATCGAATATGGAATTGCCAACCCCCACGCCCCACACTTTTGACGAAAAAAAAAAAACACCCCACGCCCCACGCAACAAAAAAAACCCCAGCTTTTTTATTTTAAAATTTAAAATTATTTGATTGGGGAGAGAGAGGCCAAAAGCCCAAAACCCCTCCTTACACAGCTTTTTGTTCCGGTTTTGCCCTTTTTGGTACAGGCATGGATCCATCTCGCACCTCAATTGTGGAGTGTAGTCAGTGCTGAAAATCATGAAACCCCCAACCTTTTCCATTTTTTTTTTTTTTTTGTTTTTTTTTTTTTTTGTTCAGTGATTTGTTAGATACTATTATTTTGATACGACTCAAAGTATTTTATAGCGGCCTCTAATGGCACACTAAGGTCTTTTTCTCATTTAGAAAAATCTTCATTGGTCATGTTGTTAAAATATACAATTAAAGTATTCTATAGCAGCCTCTAATCTTCATTTTAAAGTTAAACAGTAAAAAATGTTTGCTAAAAATAAAATATCCCATTTATTTTAATAGCAACAACATCTAGACAGCATATTTTAAAAGTGGCTTGTATGTTATTTTTTAAAGCTGCTTTAATAACAAGATGAGTTGAGTCTTTAATGAATATTTTTAATTGATGCAATACGTTAATTAATTAAAAAATGACATTATTTATCCTTCTAAACACATTTTTTCCCTGAGTACAAAGTGACAACCACCACCTACCCTTACAAACTCTAACCTCTTACACCACCACTGCCATTACTACCACTATTGTTGCCACCACCAACATTACAACCATACCCGTCACCACTACCACCAGAATTGCCACTACCATCGTTGTTGGCACCACCACCACCACCATAAACACAACCACCACCATTGCCATCACAACCACAACGGTCACCATCACTGTTGTCGCTGCCCTTACCACCATTGTTACCTCTACAGCCCAACCACCACACCCCTTTATTGGCACCATCACAACATTACCTTCACCATCGTTGTTGTCGCCGTCACCCACACTATTACGTCCATTTTTACAATTATATACATTGCTATCATTTTTACATTAAAATTTACCAAACGCTTTTACATTGCTTTTCAAGCTAACACTTTTAAAATATAGTTTATTAAACGCTCAACTGCTTTATCTTGCAACTGATTCTTCTTAAAATACAACATAAGCAGTTTTTCAAAAAAGCACATCAATCCCAAATTGGCCCATAATAATACAAAAGTAATTCATGTGGAGCCAAAAAATAATCGCAAAAATCCAAAAGGCGACGCGTAGACCTTTTCTTAAGAAAGACAATATTGCTTTTATTAAATGGGCACGCTTATAATATTCCTCGCTAGGGGTGGGTTCGGTTTCATTCGGTTCGGTTTAATTTTCTTTTGATTTTTTTTGGTTCGGTTTTTTTTCAATTTGGTTTTGTTCGGTTCAGTTTCAATACGGTTTTGGTTTTTATTTTATTTTATAAAACTTGATACTTTTTTAATATGGAACTTAGAAAAGGCTTGCATTGGTAGACTATGAACAAGTGGAAAGTGGAAGGTAGTTGTATATATACAAGATCATATAAACCAATCCTATTATATTAACAACCTTAATTGCAAAGAAAAATGATCACCATATCCATTCAAAAAGAAAACAAACAAAGAAACTCTTTCAAGTTCCAAAGCCTTCCAAAACTTCCTCTATAACCAATAAAATATACTCCCTAATTGAACCAAGTATGCTTCTTGAAAAAGCCCTAGGTTAGTTTCAAACTTGGCAACAAAGTTTCACAAAAGAAACACCATGGGCATACATTCATAAAGTGTAAAGGGATTCGGTTTGATTCGGTTCAGTTCGGTTTCCGAACCTCCAAAACCGAAACCAAACCAATAAGGTTCAGTTATGTTCAGTTTTTTCTTTTTCGGTTCGATTTTTTTTCGATTTTCGGTTTTTCTGTTTCGGTTCGATGTTCGATCCAGTTTTGTTCGATTTTTTGAACCCACCTTTATTCCTCGCGCAGCTCAGCATCCCTAAAGGTCTAAGCAGCTGACAATGACTGCTCAAAGCTCCTTTGCTCGTGGCATGGAAAAGTCAAAGGTATTAACAATAAGGTTAATTACTAAATCCTATCTGCTAGTACATTCTAATTGAAGATCACCTTTATTAAGTAAGGAATTCCTATCACTATCAATCGGAGATATTCCTATCACCATTCTAAGATATTATCTCCTAATTGATATCTTGGGAATATTAATTCCTCGCGCATCTTACAGATGACATACCTTGGCCAATAGGATGCCGTCATGTGTAGTGCAAAACCTGAACCCCATGGTTGGCAACATTCTCCTATAAATACCTCAATCTCCACTAAATTTCAGTAAACTTTTTGCTACGCATACAAGCCCTAAACAATCACTCTTTTAAAAAAAACTAACTTAAGCATCAGAAATCTATTGGGTGAATCCCCCACTTGATGGGCATGTGAGGCTTTAGTCTTTAATGTGTTGATTGTTTTGTAAGTATATATTTGTCAAGACGGAATACAATGGATTATTGCTACCACAATTTCCACTTGTGGAAAATGAGTTGCATACTTATTCCAAATACGAAGACTACGAAAGCATCACTTAGTCTTTAGTTAACCCCCAATTGGAAGTCTCATAATCTTCCAGACAAAATAAAACTAATTATTATCCCACAATCACAAATCATGACAAATTTTACCACACACGAGTATAAAATCTTGGATTTCTCTTTAACCTCCACAAAATCTTCCCCCACAAGGGTGAAAAAATCGCCGCAGATACTGGGACAAATCCGCCATTTGGACGAATTCAAGGGCAATTGTGTCATTTTGACCACTATTTAAGTACCCACCAATTCGCATTCCTGCAACACTGGCTTCACAACGCCTCTCTCTGTAGCGCCTTTTCTCGAGCGGGTCACCCGCACCACTTTCCGGCCACTATCGCCGGAAATAGTACCGGAGATCAAACTCCGACCAGTCTCCGTCGATAGACTCAAACTGTTGGAACCATCTGAACGCCTCTTTCGACCGTTGGAGGGTGTGAGAGTGACAGAGAGAGAGCTCTCACAAAATCACAATCAAACGCCACAAACCACATAAGCCGGACCGCGTTCATGGTGACACGGTGTCGTTTCACTAGTAGGCCAACGAGACGACGCCGTTTGGCGGTGAGATTTTGAATTGGGAACAGGAGGCGTGGATAAGTCAGGGGTATGGGGAAGGTAGCGGTGGGATTGGCGGTTGGGGTGGCGGTGGCGGCGTGTGCGGTGGCGACGATGGTGGTGGGTCGGAGGATAAGGAGCAGAAGGAAGTGGGGAAGAGTGTTTGGGGTCTTGAAGGACCTGGAGCTAAGCTGTGAAACCACAGTGGGGAGGTTGAGGCAGGTGGTGGACGCCATGGCGGTGGAGATGCACGCCGGCTTGGCCTCTGACGGTGGCTCCAAGCTCAAAATGCTGCTCACTTTTGTGGATAAACTACCCGATGGGTAATAGTTTTGAATGCTCCACTTGATTTTCTTCTTCCATGGGTATTTTCTTTTATCTGTTTAATCAATTGGGTTTTGGTTTTTTGGTGGTTTTAGATGGTAATGTTGTGTTTGATGAAAATTTGGGTGGTTCTGTTAATCGAGTATTTTTTTTATTTTTTATTTTTATTTTCCCTAATTGGATTTTAATGGGTTTATCGTTTATGTTTTGTTGCGTTTCTTTGATTATTTGGGGCAAGAAAGTAACTTTATTTTAAAGTTTTGGTATTTAGGGATGTATTTGATTGGAGATGACATGGTTTGATGATTTATTATTTTGTTACAATTCTCTTACTGTCATGGTTCTTTTTCAATTTATCTTGTTACTGTAGTTTCGTTCCCCCCACTTTTGTATGCATTTCTATTGCTATCTGATGTGTGTCGTCGAATAGTTCTCTCGTTTATATTTCTTAGCGAAGGTGCTATTTTGGAATTGTTGGATATTGGTCTTCTTTCTGCCTTTCGTCTCAGTTGAACTGATATTCAAGCTCTTCGATTGGTATGATTGAACTGACATTCAAGTTCTTCAATTGGGATGTTGGTTTTCTTATTTTTTTAATTTTATAGTCGTCCTTGATGTTTTGACGTTCGACACTAATTGATCAATCCAATCGGTATTGTGCTGGGCATAAGTTTGTTTCTTGAAAATTTACCAATATGACTTCGAGAATTGAAAGGGTTCTTTCTTCCATTTCCTTCTGTTCTCACGCTGATATAGTAAAAGTCTTTATGAGTGTGGTTTTAAGATTCAATGTATTGCTCATCTAGAAGTATTTGACTTTTCATTTTGTATTATCCTAAAATCTATTGCACAGTACTTTCACATTCAGTTATGTTATGTTTGGATGAAAATTTCATCTAACTTTGGACTCGATTGTTAAATACGCACTACAAGAACTACTCAAGCGCTACAAAACACTACAAATGCAGTACAAAGACACTAAATAAAGGACTTACAAATGTCATTTCAAAGTTCCCTCTATTGTATTGCATCTAGTCATTTCCAGGTCCTTCTCGCTAACTTTTGTACTGCGTTCCTAACAATTTTAGCCTAAGTTACATGGAACTCTAAAGTCCCTCATTTAAACACACTATCATAGTTTCAACTAGGACATGATTGTGCCATTTATTGGTGATACTGTTGGCCATCAGCTTAGACATAAATATAGTTGATAAGTCATTATTTACTTAGAAATATGTACTATCCGGTTTTACGTCCATATCAATTATCCGTCCAGCTTGCCAATGATTGATGCAATGTCTTGTTGTCAATAAAAGGACCTATTGCCGCTGAATCTATAATTTGAAAATGTGTTTCAGTATTTGATGTTTGTAATGGTGATGATTTTGTGTACAATAATAGTGTGAAAGTCTTGCGTGACTGTTGTGATGGCTGTATTTTGGGTGGTGTGGATAACCAAATAGAAGATTTTTTTTTTTTTTGTACAAATATGGTGGGGTGGGGATGGAGCTTTTGTTGGATACAGTTTGATTTTGGACTTCTTTATATAGGCTTTGGTTTCTGTTGAGTTTCAAGATGTACTATTCTTCTTGATGATGCAAATTGGCAGGATGTTGTCATTTAATATTATGTTTAGATTAGCTTTGGTGATAGGTTTCCTGTTATCTTATTGACAGTGCTTAAAGTTTCTCTATTACTGGACAGTTTGTTGATTCTGCATGTGCATAGTCTTTTAGTTCTTTATAAGTATTGTTTCTTGTTAAAAATGAAAATGAAATTGATTAGTTTTATTTTTTATCATTTGGGTCAGGAGCGAAAAAGGAACTTATTATGCACTAGATCTTGGCGGTACTAACTTTAGGGTCTTGCGGGTTAAGCTTGGAGGTACAAGGTCCTCTACCTTGGAACATGATGTATATCGACAAGCTATTCCTCAAAATTTGATGACTGGGACAGGCGAGGTAACTGAATTTGTACATTCAGATATCTATAACTGCTTAGCATATACTTGACAACTCTCAACGTTCTACTGTCAGTGTCATTAAGCTGATATATCTCAATTGCCTGCAGGTTCTATTTGATTTTATTGCTTCATCAGTAAAGGAGTTTGTTGAAAGAGAAACAGACGATTCTAAGCTTTCGCTGGACAGAAGAAGGGAGCTTGGATTTACGTTCTCTTTTCCAGTGAAACAAACCTCTGTTTCATCAGGCACTTTATTAAAATGGACAAAAGGGTTTGCGATTGAAGATATGGTTAGTTGCATGGTGTCCAGTATATTGTACTTCAACAAAACTCAACTATTATAGAGAACTTTGCGAAGGCAAGAGCATAGTTGCTTGAAAAAATATCTTATTGCTGATGCATAACAAGTCTTACGTGGATCACTATTTTAATCAGTTTGAGGTTCATTTTTAAGGTTGACTTTTGATTTGTGCATGATCCAGAAAGCTGATTCCACGTGGTCCAAACCAAATACCAAAAAAGAAAAAAAAAAAAAAAAAAAAACCAAATAATCATCCTGATTTTGTTTAATTGTATCAACTAAGACATGTCGTAAAAAGGATTTGATGATTTTGCAATTTTCTTAATAAGTTGTTTTTTAGTAAAGTACGTGTGCAGGAGCTTCCCCCCTTCTCACCTGGATATATGCGTGCTTTAAAATGTTTTGTTAGATTGGAAAAGAGGTTGCAGGATGCTTGGAGAAAGCAATGACCAAGAAGGGTCTAAATATGAGGGTGGCAGCACTTGTAAGATTGCTGTTTCTCATCTTTAAGTAATTTTACTTTTTGTAAATTCCTACTAGATTAAATTTGTGCTAACATGGGGTTTGTTTTAAGTGGAAAAAATGTTCTAGAAATTTTATCTTTTAAATAGAAAATATTGTTTTAAGGGGAAAATTCTTAATATTGTCTCTGCTACATATACTGCAGTCCCTAAATCACATTGGAGGCTAGTTGATCACTGTAATAAATTCACTATATGTTTGGTGGTATTATTGTATTGCCTATACGTTTTTTATCGAATTGAAAATTATGCCTGGACTCTTGAATTTCTTTTGTATAGACGACTCTTCTTTGGAAAAACAATTCATTGAACGAAAACTATTAAGTAGTTTTTATAAAAGGAAAGGGTATCGGCTTCTGATGTGGAACCCTAAATTCAGTATTTTGCATTGTAATTTGTGAACATAAAAATATCCTTGTATTTTATCAGTTATGTAACTTTTGCGGGCAGTGCCCCTGTACAATTATTTGTGTGATTCTGATTACTGCTTTGGATGTAAAATCTGTAAACATAGTTCTTCTTTTCCTTTAACCAGGTCAATGACTCTGTGGGAACATTATCACTTGGACATTATCACGACACAGACACTGTTGCTGCAGTAATAATTGGAACCGGCACTAATGCCTGTTATTTGGAAAGGACAGAAGCTATAATTAAGTCTCAAGGACTACTTACAGCATCTGGAGGCATGGTATCTATTATCTTGTATCCCTTCTTATATACATGCATTTGTTTATATAATTTATTCGTTTACCTTGATGAGATGGTGCTTTTTTTAACCATCTGTTCACATGAAATCGTTGTTTTGAAATAATATTTAATTGTTCTTTATTAGGTTGTCAACATGGAATGGGGAAATTTTTGGTCTTCTCATTTACCAAGAACTGTGTATGATACTGAATTAGATGCTGATAGCCCTAATCCAAATGATCAGGTAAGATTTATTTTATTACTCGTTTTATTATTGATTTTGCAGTTGTTGAATCAAATATGATGTTTTAGAATCTCATTTAGTCAAAGAACTTTTCAACAGGGTTTTGAAAAATTGATATCGGGAATGTACCTGGGCGATGTTGTTAGGAGAGTGATTGTCAGAATGTCACAGGAGTCAGATATTTTTGAGCCTATATCTTCCAAGTTATCTATGCCATTCATTTTGAGGTATTCTCTCTCTGCTCCATTTGCTGATACAGTTTGGTTTTATTGGCTGAATTGCAAAATGCCATTAGAATAATTAGTTAATATTGATATGATCATTGTTCTAAAATCCCCGCCTAGGCGCTTAGCGGTTGGTCACCGCCACAATTAGCCCCTAGGCGTTTAAAGAAAAATAAGAAAGGGCGCCTAGACCTGCCTAGACGCCAGCCTAGCCTGACTAAACCCGCCTAGATTGCCTAGGTCGCATCTCTCACTTATACAAAAAATAGATAACTTCTTCTAGGCAGCCGCCTAGCCTGCCTAAACCCACCTAGACCGCCTAGGTCGTGACTCTCACTTAGACAAAAAATAGATAACTTCCATTTTACATTTTATTTTTTTTCAATAAATTCTAAGAGACTTGTTGGATACTTGGATGAACACATTATATATGATTGTTCTCCGTATTTTCAATTTGTTCCAGTACTTTATAATTTATGTCATTCTATTTTGCAATTTATGTATTCCAATACAATTATATTTTTCTCTAGTATAAGTAGGCATATTTTTATATGTTTATGTTATATACAACTTCTTCTGAGAACATTAGAAAAATTTGATTGTGGCAAGTTTCGGTAATGTTATCATGCATTGAAGGCTTAATGTGAAAATACCATGCAATATCAATTAATGTGATTTCTCCATCTTCACAAAAGCATTTAAAATTGAACTTATATTATGCTCAGGACGATCAAGCTTGTAATGTTGTTTGTAAACGTTAGAAGTCCGAAGTGAAGTGATGAGAAATTAGAGATGTATTGCAAGATAGTTTATCCCCTGTTATATGTGACAAACTCCCTATTGGTAATTGTTGTGGATCTCTTCTGCATGTTTCCCAAGCCCCGTTACATATTGTAAGCATCTGTGGCATTAGGGCATTTCCCACAATTTGCTCCTAAGTAAAATGTTGGAAAATTCTATTATACAACCGGAGTCAATTGTCTTCTTTTAAAAAAATACTATTCTTCGGTGTATATTTTCCAGGACACCGTTGATTGCTGAAATGCACGAGGATGACTCTCCAGACTTGGAAAAAGTAGGAAGCATTTTAAGAGAGAACCTGGAGGTAGACGAGACACAATCTATTCATATTGATTCTTTGTCCATCAAGAATTTCTAGTTTCTAACAGAATATTGTTTGGTGATCTGGCCATTTCAGATTCCGGATGCCCCTCTGAAGGTCCGAAGGCTCATAGTCAAGGTGTGTGACGTTGTGACCCGCAGGGCTGCTCGATTGGCAGCTGCTGGTATTGTGGGGATCTTAAAGAAGATTGGCCGGGATGGGAGTGGTGGAATCACAGGCGGAAGAAGTAGAAGCGATCACAAAATGAGGAGAACGGTTGTGGCAATGGAGGGGGGTTTGTATACAGGCTATACAATGTTTAGAGAGTACTTACATGAAGCGTTGACGGAAATATTAGGCGAAGATATTGCGAAACATGTCGTACTTAAGGTCACGGAGGACGGATCGGCCATGGGAGCAGCTCTGCTGGCTGCTGCACATTCATCCGACCCAGTGGATAACGTACAGTTGCTATGATTATATATATATATATATACGTATACCCCCTGCAATTGTAGATTTCATTTTCCATAGGTGATATCTGTTTGTGTAAAAGGAAAGTTTGTCCATATTTTCCTTATTTTAATTTTTTTTGTAAATGCGTATGCTTATGCTGCCAATGGAAATGGAAATCAATGTAATTCTTTGAAATGGCAGGACTAATGCAAGTGTCGCGTATTTTTGTTTGTGAACAAATTCAACGCAAAAACTTGTTTGGATGACAGACTTTCGGAAAATTCTAAGAATTTTAGACTGGGTCGTTAAAAAGCGCTACAAGAAAATTACCGAAGAATTACTCAAACACTACGAAGCTAATACGAAAACGCTACAAATCCAACAAAGTATAAATAAAAAATGTCTGGATTTGTTGCACCTTCTATATGATAGCATGCAAAACCCTAAAACCCTATTCTATACAATCGTAATGATGACACCGCCTGCAGAGAAACCGTTGAAGAATAAGATTCCGGTGAAGGAAGCATGGCGACAAAACCCGTCAAGCCCTCCATCACCACCAAAGCTGGTGCTCGGACGACCCCACTCCACCACCACCATCACCAACCCTCAAACCTCAAGCTCATCTTTAACCTTCTAGACAGTCGAATCCTGTTGCAAAGATAAGCATGGTGACGCAGCCTTCTACACAGCAGCGTACTGACTCCGCCGGATCCACCCCAACCCCCCTCCCTTCCAAGCTCCTCCCACTGACAACTCCTGGGCAATTTAGACAATATTCTCGAGACCCTCAGTGGCGTTTGCCTTCTCGAACTCAAGAGAGGAAGCTGCCAATACAACCACAAGGCGGTTGTGGAGTATTATCACTTGTTACACGAGCAGATTTCCCACATTTTTGCGCGCTGCCTCAAGTCTGATGCTTACAACTTGGAGAACCACTTCAATAGCTTGAACAATGATGATCCCAACATACAAGAACACTTTCAGTTGGAGATAACTGATGCTACCGATTATTTCCATTCCATGGGCGGCTCGATGGACCGCACAACTTTGGTGTGTGAAAGCATTGGAAGGAAGATTTTCCCGCGAGAATTGTACCTAGGGCTCGAGATCCAACAGTGGCCTTCAAATGTGCTCATAGAACTGACATTGAGGCCAATTGAGCGAGAGCCCTGCTCCTGCTTCGCTGAGAAGTATTTGAAGGACTTGAAAGCCTCGGGTGGCAACTCCTCAACTCCAAGATGATATATCCGCTGGTGCCCTGCTCACACGATATCACGCACTATGTGACAGATTATGACTTGCGTCAAGTGGCTGAGCTTCAGTGGCAGGCAGTGGTTGAGCACATGTATTTGAAGCAGGGGAAATTAAAAAACTACCTGGCTGTGTATGACAGGCAATCTTGACTGACCAAGCCAATGATGTGGCATTGGCTTTGGCTTTGACAGTGTTGGTGTTCGATCCGGGCGGGGCACCATGGAAAGGAAAGGCCATCACTTTTGGTCGAAACCCTCGGCTGTTTACCATACAAGACCGTGATCTCAGGTCCAAGAGCGCCTTTGTGAGGAGAATGGACGAAATGGTTGATGTGACGTGAAGGCTGATTTGAAGCTCGAGCGATGATCAAAAGGGTGTTCGTGTCTCCTACGCCCTAAGGCCATCTCTGCCAAATAGTATCAAGATCTTGTTGTCTCCTACTGCCTTTAATTTTCCTTCGATTAAACCTCTTCAGCATTCAACTCGCTGCTGGGAAGCTGAATAACTGCTGGCGAGAAGACAGAATATATCCCAGCTTCTTCATGGGAAAACCGGCAGACATTGTCAAGCAAAGATTACTGATCAAAGGGGTCAGTGGAGATTTACAATCGAAACGACCTCTTCTCTTGGTGATGTATTGTTTTCCAGCAACTGGAGAAAGATTGTTCAAGATTAGTCCTGTGCTTCGTGGACTACCAACGAAGCTGGTTAATTTGATGGAGAATGGTGAATTATAACAGCAAAACAAAAACTTGTTAAAATGATTAACTTGTTATTTTGAATGTTTTCGAAGAGGAGAAAGAACATGATTCGTAAAGGAAATAACAGATTGAGTTATGCAAACATCAGGTTATATATCATTTGAAGCTACCACGGAGAGTTAAAACTAAGACAATTAAGCAACTGAGATCAAAACGAAACACTTTGTATGAGGAAAATTGAACAAATTCCCAGGCTCTGTGGCCTTCTTTGAGCATCATAAATCTTCGTCCTAAATAAGTAAATGAAGAACTGCAACGGGCCTCCTAGGATGAATCTGTTACGTCCTTTTTGTAATTCAGGATCACCTAGTGTACAAGTTTGGCCTTACGATTCTCACCTTTTGTACAACGAATACATGTCACTGCCAACCAACTGCCCCGACAGCCATTTGTGCCAATCCTGATCTTGCTATGACTCGGGGCTTCTCAGTTACAGATTTGCTGACTTGTTGATGACTCCCACATCTGCTTACATTTTATCCTCGAGTTACTGCCGCTGTAGGCTACTGCATTTTTGCTGCAAGTTATTATTTTCCCTTATGTGGTGACTTGCAACAAGACAATTTAATTTTATACGCATTCATAGTTATACAAGATCCAGTATCTATCGACACCATAAGCATGTCTAATTGAAAAATAATAATTAAGGCCATGCAAAATGCATGATTTTTCCATGCCTTTTGTTTTTTTTTGAACAAAATGAAGTTTTACTCAAATAACTCCCCTGACCTACAAATCCCAATCACAAAAAATCACTTGAACCAAACATTCATACAATAAAACAAAATAAATTGCCCGGAAAGTAGGATTACTCAAAAGAACTTTCTGGCTAGATTTCTAGATATGAGTTTATCCCAAGATAACCTAGTGATTTGTTTACCTTGACCAGTAATTTGTTTATCCAGTTTTAAATCTTAGTCAGGGATATGCTTAAGAAATGTTTTTATTTGATTTCAAATTTTCCCATCTAAAATAAAATGATATTAAGTGTTGGTAAATTATAAAACAACGGTAAAGATTTTGTCTCTTATACACCAATTAGGCAGTAAATTACTTGATAAAATAACAAAAACAACCCGCAATCAAAAGAGTAAGACACTGAGACAAATTTAAAACCACAAACCCATTCAAGGTCATTTCTTTGCCTCCATTTCCTTAGCAACCAAAGACAAAATAACGGAACACCAAACAAAGACAACGGAGCTGAATTTAATGAAACAATAGACTTGGTTTTACCTTTAACATACTTATGGTGCACAAGATACTGATGAAGCCTCAAAGAATTTGGAAGATATTTAAACTTTTTGGATATTGCTTTAATACTTTCTCGTGAACCAAGTGGTAATATTCAAGCTATACCCTGCAAAACAAATCTAGGGATCAGAATGTTTAGCTCCAGGTGTATATATATTATACATACATACATGTGCATGTGTGTGCCTGCACATGTGTACTAGCAGGCTCTAGTCCAAACTCAAGATTGTTCACAAGGAAATGTGCCAGATAATATATGTATGAATGGGAAAAAGAAAAGTGTGTAGATGGGTATATCCATTTCAGAAACAGATAAAATTTACACCTTGAATGAATTAGCCATATGATGCATGGATTTGTGTTAGGGAACACATCAATAAATGATAGGATATCTAACAAAATGAATCTGAGATTTTAGATACAAACTTGCCTTATGATCTTCACAAATGCTTGTAAACTTTGTGTAAGCACTGAAGCTACAATCAGCTTACGGAATATCCTTAATTAGGATCAGTGCTGAAGCTACAGAGCACAACATCATAACCTTATTTTCTAAGGCTTGTTGTGTGACAAAAACATCCAATTATTATTCTGGTACAAGTGATAATGGTGGAGGGAGGGGATTCAATCAGAATATCTCAGGTGCAGGGGGTCAACGCTCTAACCCACTTGAGCTACAAGCCCCTTGCGACATCCAATTCTTTTTTAAAAACAACATAGAGGATCAGTATCATGTCCCATTAAGTCCCTCAGTCAACATTCTATTTGTCTCAGGATGAAGCTGGCAACCCATTTTCTCCATGACTGTTAGCAGCTCTGATCCTCTATTTAAATGGCCCCTCTTAATCAAACCATCAAGGAGAAGTTTCCAAGCTACTTCATCATAGTTATACCCACAGCGAAGCATGCTACAAAAAACTTCCTTAGCCTTCTCGTCATTCTCTTCATCAAAAAGGCCACATACAAGCAACTTGCACGACTCCAATGCTGGTAAATAACCATGCTCAATCATAGTGTGCACTAGAATTGCTGCCTCTCCATACACATGCATCTCACAGCAACAATTAACAAGAGAATTATAAATATCTTCGTTGGGAGAAATACCCATATCTCTCATATGATCATATAACCTCTGGGCCACTTCTAAGTTTCTCTCTTTGCAAAGTCTTACTATAAGCTCGCCATAGGCGTTCATATTGGGAGCACAACCATGTCCAACCATCTTCTCAAATAGCTCCAAAGCAATTTCAAAATCCATGGTCTTCCATATATCAGTGATATTTCCAGAGACATTCAACATTATATCGAGACCCACTGCTTTGCTGTTTGTCATGACCAACTTCTGATTTGAGAGATGTTTGATTAGAAAGGAATAGGTACGATGACAAGGCTCACAACCAGAATCAAACATGCGCTTAAGAACATCAAACGCACAATCAATTAATCCCATACGGACATATCCATCAATTAAAAATGTGTAAGTCAACGAATCTGCAGAAATTCCTTCTCCATTCATCTTACTCATCAGCTTCTCCACTTCATTTATATTCCCTAACGCACAATATGCCTGAATTAATGTGTTGTAAGTAATTAGAGTAGGCTTGTTACCGACAGAGACCATTTTATTGAGAAGCTGATGAGCACGATCAAAGTCACCTTCTTTCAGAACATGATTAATTAAAATATTATAATGAGGGACTGTAGGCTTCACACCTATACTTAACATCTTTTCCATGACTGAGTATGCTTCTATCATTTTTTTCTCTTTGAATAGCCCATGTATCAAGGCATTGATAGCATATGAATTTGGCAAACAATCCTCAACAAGCATAGTATCAAATAGAGAAAGGGCGTCATCGATTTTCCCAATCTTGCAGTAACCATCAATTAAAGCAGTAAACATCTCTGTACTTGACTTGATGCCATTCTTCTTGAGAGTATCAAACATGGTTTGAGCTTCCTGTAATCTCTTCCACTTACAGAGACCGTCGATGAAAATACAGTAAGTAATCTGGTCAGGAGCCAGACCACTATGAGTCATCAAATTAAGCAACCTATAAGCACTATCGAAATGACCTCCTTTACACTGGCCACGGAGTAATGAGTTATATGTAACCAAGTTTGGTGAGAGCTTCCGTTCAAGCATTTTGTTAAGCAGTGCCATTGCCTGGTGCACATTATTCCTTTTACACAACCCGTCAATCAATACACTGAATGTGTGAACATCTGGACAACAAACATTTGATTCCATCAAAGCCAAAATCTCGAGTGCAGCCTCAACTGTTCCCTCCTTGCAATACCCATTTATTAATGCATTGTATGTGACGACATTAGGACTCAATCCTTTCTCCAGCATCTGATTTAGCACCTTTCTAGCATAATCAAGCTTATTTTCCTTACACATGCTATCAATGAGCACACAATAAGTATATACATTAGGTTCACAACCCTTCTCTATCATCTCTTTAAATAGATTAATTGCTTCTAGTTTCCTTCTTGATCCACACAATGCATGAATAAGAACTGTATATGTTCTCACATTAGGAAAACAATTATCGCCCCCCTGCCCCAAGTGAGAGAACAACTTGAGTGCCTCATCAATGCGATGAGCCTCACAAAACCCCCGAATTAAATAATTATACGAAACCACGTCTCTTGGACAGCCCTTATCCGGCATTACCTCAAAAATCTTAAAAGCATTATCCACATCCTTGTTCCTACAATGCCCCATTATCAATGAACTGTATGTAAAACTAGTGGGGCTAAAACCTGCCTGCACTATCTTACTGACATACAAATTGGCCCCGGCCACATTTCCCAATTTACAATAAGCAACCACCATGGTATTCAACGTAACTATATCCGGCGGAATCTTGTCGGCCAACATTTCCAAATACACAGTTTTCACATCATCAATTAGTAAAAACTTAGACACAGATATTAGGAGCCAGTTGTAGGACCTGAGAGTGAGCTTGAACTCGACGAAACCAGAACCGCCATTGTTCATCCGGCGCAACAGGTCGAGCACAAAGCGGGCGTCGTCAGGCGAATCGCAGGCCTTGAGCATCGAAATCCGGATCTTCTCGGCAGCATCGAGCCAGCAATTGGGAAGCAGAATGTTGAGGAGCAAAGAGGAATGGGAGTGGACGGTGTGCTTGTATCGGGGGATTCCGGCGATCCAGCGGAAGAAGGAGAGGGCAATTTGGGGGTGGAGGTTGCGTGCGAAGAGGGAAGAGACATGGGAAGGGGATATGGAGGGGATTAGGTTTCTGAGGGAAGGGTGTTTCTGCCAATTCCGGTGAGAGAGGACGGCGAAGAGCTCGGAAGAGATATCGGGCGGCGGTGTTGCGGTGGCGAGGGA
Organism: Pyrus communis; assembly: GCF_041283825.1. Classification (NCBI taxonomy): domain Eukaryota; kingdom Viridiplantae; phylum Streptophyta; class Magnoliopsida; order Rosales; family Rosaceae; genus Pyrus; species Pyrus communis. The sequence continues at coordinate 10,869,745 of NC_142567.1, forward strand.
AGACAAGGGTTTGAGGAGGAGGAGGAGGGTTTGGCGCGTGGTGATCACCGCCGTCAGTTCTCTTCTCATCATAATATTCGTGAGTTTTCCACTAGTAGCTTCCGCTGTATGAAGTTTCCGCTATATTAAGCTTTGTACCAGCATCCTCAGCGAATTGGGTCCTCAGTATCTTTGATTTCTATTTTTACTTTATTCTTAAAATTTATAAAAGTGTTGGACGACATGTCGAAAGATAAATGTAAAATATTAATTTGTTAGCTCACATGACAATGTCAGATTTTTCCTTCTTCTAACTCATATATATTTTTGTTATAAATAACATTAGTTGGACTCATTCTTAAAAAGAAATCAATTAAAATAATTTTTCATGATTAATTGGTGCATTAATGAAACACATACAAATAATTACAGAATTAATTAACATCACCTTTTTTATATGTCAAATTTGACAGCAAAAGACTCATATGTCAAACCACGTAAAATTGATCTATCGGTCAGAGTTTCTTTCTACCTTCAAATTTGATCACGTGATATTTCACTTAGTATATGACATATCCACCGGAGATGGTCTAAGTTATCATTTTGCTCCCTAAAATTTGATTTTAATTCTATTTTGCATCCTAAAATTCAAAAGTCACCTCACTGCTTTACTTCTTAGAACTCGATTTTGATCGCATTGTATCTCCTGAAGCTCAAATCATTTTACATTTTGAAGCTCAGTATTCACTCCAGACAATACAAATGTATCATAATTAGGACCCACTTATGACTGACATGACTCAAATCTACCTCACATATCCAATCATATAACACCATGTGGATTGAAAAAAAAAAAAAAAAAAAATTAATTTCCAGACCTTATATAACATATTAAAAAGAAAAGAAAAGTAAAAAAAATAATAAAAACAATTCATGGACTTCATCTAACCAACTCTTGTGTCTACCCTATCTCTCTCTAATAGTTGTCCATACATTCATTCCTTCTCCCTCCATCGCCAGCCATCTTATCATTAGTTCTATTGATTTCATTATTTCTTATGCACGTAATGGAGGTGGCTAGTGAAGGGAGAAGATAGTTCTTTTACCATTTATTTATTTCAGAGAGAAATTTGGTATATTATCAATTATAAACTTTGAATGGATGCACCTATTCTAAGAAATAGAAACAAAAGCAATGTAAAACGAATTTTGAGTTTCAAGGAGTAAAGTGACAAATTTTGATTTTCATGGAGCAAAATGGGATCAAAATCGAGTTACAGGGAATAAAGTGGCGACTTTTGAGCTTCAGGTGCAAAATTGGATCAAACTCGAGTTCCAGTGAGTAAGTGTCGAGTTTTGAGCTTCAGGAAGCAATGTGGGATCCAAATCGAGTTCTAATGACTAAAATGATGACTTTTGAGTTTCAGATGGCAAAATAGGATCGAAATCGAGTTCCATAGAACGTAGCTAAGGTAAGCCAAGTTCTAAAATATGGTTGTTAAAATAGTCATGTTTGAATGAAAATTAGAGATTTGCTAGTGAGACTCGCCAAAAAAGTGATTATGTCAAGACTCGCTGCTAGCCATGCAGCTTTTTAACCCCTTACTGAATTTTAGCTAGGGTCCATGTCTTAAACAAAACAAAAAAGTACAAATTGTTCATTAATTTTGCAATGAGAATTCAAATGGCAATAGACATTTTACCTCTAATGTCTCATCAAATTTAAATTCCTATTTCATCCTCACATTACATATCTCTCATTAGTCGTGCTCCCCTTTTTATTTATTTTTTATTTTTTTGGTCAAAGATATTCATTGAAAAAGGAGATGGAGCTCCAAAAGGACAATAAACGACCCAAACAGCACACGGCTGAGGCCAGCAACGACAAAAGAAAAATATAGCATACCATAGACAGGGAGAGCTAAAACATGACTTAAAGCGAAGCTTTAGTCACCCTCTTTGACCATGCCAGCCCCGAGCCGAGTGAGGATAGGGGAGGCCGTCGATAGATAGAATATGAACTAGAGTGGATCGGGGTTTGGTTACCCAGACATCTGGAAAC